>NW_024582633.1:819566-832088 GCF_018398535.1 Haplochromis burtoni
GTGTGTGTGTGTGTGTGTGCCTGTGTTTGTGTGGAGCCCGCGTTGACTCACAGTTACAATAATGACTCTGGCAGCAGAGTGGATGAACAGCTCATACTGACTGTAAAAAGAGAGAAAGGAAGGAGGGCTGAGCTCACAGCGGCATCTCCATCTCATAACTCCTCTGTCGCTCATCAAGCTCTCTCACACACTTACGCAGAGAGAAGACAGCCCTGAGGAGCTCAGAACCTACAGTACAATATAATACAGGACGCCTCAGTACGGGACAGGAGTGGCTTTAAACCGGAGAAGCGGGTATGAAAACGTCTTCAAGGAGGAAGTCATTCACTGTGTCGCAGGTGACTGGCGGCTCGGTAAGTGTTTGTGTTTATTCCTGTGCTTATGTATTTGTTCTTTTTATTCATATATTTATTTTAATTTGCTTGTTATGAAGACACAGATATCATTTTAACATGCTGACCTTATGTCTTGTTACTGTGTTATTTTGCATAATGGTTCTGGTTGTTACAGAAAATGACTTAGCAGTTTCATTTTCACTCAACTTTTAAAGAACAGTAAGCCACAATCTTTCACTTTTTATTTTTCCAAGCTTTAATGGTTACCATCAAGTGAAAAAGCACAAGTCCATTAGGGTAATAGTTGACAATTTATCTGCACTTTCTCCGGGATGAGAACCAGCCCAGAATTTGGGAATTGTGTAAAATTTCTATCTTTGGTTTCTGTCTAGTAAACGCAAAGGCAGTGAGTATCATAAGGTCCTCTGCCTCTGAGCCACTGCTGAGAAACTCTTTCTCTCTGTTGCTCCATCATTACTCGCAAGAAAACGGCTCAACAACCAACCTTGACGCTGAATTATTCTGGATGTTTGTCTGCTCTAAACTTTCTCCTGCTTTCATAGCTAGATATTACGCTTCTGAACATCAGGTGACCACACCTGGATTCTGTCCTACATTGGCGGAGGTATATATTTAGCTACAGAACACTCCCTGCAAACCTCATTCTGTCATTTAAGTCCGGTGTGCAATGAAGCCTTCTTTTGTCTGTGCAGTCCCGGATCTCAGGCAAAGAAATAAAGGTCCAGAATAATTAGCAGCACAGTAGCAAGTCTTTAAAATCCCCCTGTTAGTCATCCTACCTATAGCAAATGATAGTAGTAATAGCTGTGTTTCTGTGTTATTCCTTTGCACTCTTTGTCATGCTGAGGCTCATATATATGCATGCATAATCAATGATCACCATCAATGTGTTTAAAAAAAAGCCCAGGATTTTTTTTTCTTCTGACTCATCTGTCACAAGGCTGATTGCTTTAAGTCCAGGATGTAGGGTTTTTCTCTTGACGCATGACACACTTCTAAGTTTAACCCTTTCACGTGTCACGTCAGCATTTGTTAACAGGACATTCATTTGATCGCTTCAAGCAGTATCAGAAAACTCATAGCTATGTCACACCAGTGGTTAGTACTGTGCCCTCTAAACAGGGTTTGATTGACATCACCCTCGGTCCTCAGACGGCAAAAAGTTCTGATCAGCCTGATGCTCATGTTTTGCTAATCTTAATGTAAGATTACATTAAATCTAATCTTAAAATATCTGATAATGAGCCTCTGTCTGAAACAAGCCAGAGCTCTTCTCCTTCCTCCACCTTTCCTCTGATTGGTTGGCCCCCTGTAAACAGAAGATTTTAACAGCTGCTGGGTGGGGCTTTTGTGGGAGAGGCATACCCCTGAGGTCTTCATATTAGCAGTATCTTCACTCTGTAACAGTCTAAAGCCTGATCTTTTGACCCCCACCAATTACCCCTACATACAATTCAATTCAATTTTATTTACATAGCACCAAATCACAACGACAGCTTTATATTGTAAGGTGGACCCTACAATAATACATACAGAGAATAATCAACCAATAAACAATCAAATGACCGGCTATGAGCAAGCACTTTGGCGACAGTGGGAAGGAAAAACTCCCTTTTAACAGGAAGAAACCTCCAGCAGAACCAGGCTCAGGGAGGGGCGCGGCCATCTGCTGCGACTGGTTGGGGTGAGAGAAGGAAGACAATGAAGTAATTATTATAAACTGCTATTTATTATAAGCAACCAATGTAACAGTGCGCAGACTTTTAAAAAAGATGATAGGTCTTCTTTAATAATTGAGTTTATACATATATAACATAAAATAACCATGCATATTTCATCCACGAAAGAGTTAAGTATTCACAGGTTGTAACTGGGCCAGGAAGTGGATGAACTAGTCTTCAGTGTTGTATTTTTAAGCATTCAGGGATGGTTTTCCTTACCAGTTTTCTGAATCCTAAAAGACCCCTTGGGTTCCTATCATACTTCTTTCTCATTGTCTTGGAGTAATAATCTGACATGTTGGAATTTGTGTTTACTCACTGCCTTGCCTAGAGTTAGACGCGAAGATCAATAGCATTCTCAACCCAATCTGGTAAAGGTTAAGCTGCAGCAACCAGTGAGTTATCCATTCCTGGAAACAGGGTTGGGTTTAATGTTAAGCCCCTGCTGGCGTACGTTTGATAACATCTGAGCAAAAACAATGATTCAACAGGAATTTTTCAACTGTTTTCCTTTAAAACAGAGTACCTTAATGTGAAATAAATACTTTAAAAGACTGATTTAAATCAACTTTCAGTTTGATTTACGTCACTCTGAACTTCAGAATTGTCAAATTCATCAGATGCTATTTCAGGAACTGAAATATCAGATCCTCCGTGTTTATGTCACCTCCGTCCCTCATCCCTGTGCCTCACCAGCACATAACTGCAGATGTTTCTGGGGTTATGCCTTCCACTAGTAAGGATAATTGCTTGCCCTTTAACTGAACTCGCTTAAGGGTGCTGAGGATATTTCACCTGAAGCCACAGCACCTTCAGGAAGCACTTAGTAGAATGACCCCTTCACATCCTTCTTCCTCCCTGAATCAAGCAGAGTCTCCCCTGACTTATTCTCTGCATTTTAGAGTGATGTCAAAATGACTCATTCTTGCTTTATATTCTGAGACAGCAGATGATATCAAGTAAAAGGACTGGGGAAATGAAAAATGCACTGATGACTACTGTTTCTTTGGATCCTCAGTCACCACCACAGTTTGGTGACACATTGGTGAATTCATTTCCTTTGTCTTTATTCATCCATGAATTTTTTTTTCATGATGTGGGAAGATTGCACAGAGATTAATCTTTCCCTTCATTGAAATCAAGCATTATTTTACTCTCCAGCTTTGTGTCTCTGCTTGTTGCTCCATATGTTCAGTGGGATTTGGCGAGGTGTGATGAACTTCACCCCATTTAAACTGACGTTCAAATGAAGCCATCTGAGAACGAACATGACTCAGAGCTTCATAGCTTCTGTGGTTGAAACATTATTATAAGACCTGCTAGACCTGCTGCATACCTTTATGGTGCACACTTAATTTCAGCTGTTTATTGTTCTTGGTTCAGATACTGAAAACAAAGTCTTGACGCTTTAACCCTATAAGAAAGCTGAATAGAGGATTGTCTCTATCCTATTGTTCTATCCCTGCCCTGTGAATGTTACCCAACCTGCTTCTGTGTAATTACTTAATCGCATCCCACATTTAAAGGAATAGTTACACATTTTGCATTTGTCAATTTTGTTTCTGAAAGACAAACCAGAACATTGATTGGCCTTCACCTCTCTTCACTGTAAAGATGAATCTATAGAGGATAGTTTGGTTTAGCACAGCTTACCATACAGAAACCAGGAGAAACAGCAAGGTTTGCACTTTCCTACTCATACAGAGATTCAAAACTCAGCCACCATGACACCACCCACTGTTTAATGGAGGCCTGTTGTAAAGCAGTTGCTATCTTGGTGTTTTGAAACTAGATGCGAACTCTCTGAGAAACCATATGGTTGTCAGTAACAGCACACACTGCTTTACTATCTTTTTGACTCAAATTGGGATCGTACTTTTCCAATGCTGGGTTCAGTAAAACTTGAAATTAGCAATTGAGAACATTTGGATTTACTGTTCGTTCTATAGCCACAGGAGTCGCCCCCTGCTGGCTGTTAAAAATAATGCCTTTGCATTATCAGCCTGAGCATAGACAGTAAAAGTGAAATTTGGTACAAACTCCACCATAAAACCTCCATCAGGGAGATCCAACATGTTTTCAGCATCATTTGTTGTTGGGCAAATTTCACAAAATCACGTAAAGAGATGGAACAGGTGTGAAAAGGAACAGTTGTTGGTGTGGATGTGGGTGTAGATATCTTTCTTTAACACTGTGAGCTATGAGGGCATTTCACATAGCACTGTACTTTCCAAGTGCATTTCTAGTTAGCCTACTCTTTGGTTTACATACAAATGAGATACAATACTTCACTTGTTCAATTGAGAGGTGATTATTTTTAAGCTTCACACAAACCCCGTGTGTGTTTTGGCTTTATTTTAAAAGGAGTCTGTTACACTCATTTCTAATTTATAATCTCTACTAGAGGAACTTTGCATGACTTTCAAAATAGGCAGTTCAAAATAATCTTTTTCTGTTCTTCTGTTTCCAGCAGTCTGCGCTTTTGGCTCAGAGGTTTTATTTGTATAAACACTCGCCTCATTATTTGAAGCTTTGTTCCTGTGTAACAGGAGCATCGACTAATACAGTGGTTTTCAAAAAAAAAATTCTTGATTGCCCTCTTAAGAAATCAAAAACGTTTACATCCTACGTCTTAGTTCAAGAACCACTGTCTAGATCAGGGGTGTCAAACTCAAATACACAGTGGGCCAAAATTCAAAACTGGAACAAGGTCGCGGGCTAACATTAATATTTATGGAGGAAAAAAATCTTCCTCCAGATTTAAGAATGAATCTTTTCTTTTGGACTCAAACAAGTTTTGCTGAAAAACTGATTATGGAACAAGCAAAGCTTAATACTAAACGATATATATATTAGCTGTATAATACCAGCAGGCCAGCTCTAATAATAATTTGGTATGGCTTTGCGGGCCAAATGTAATTAGGCTGCGGGCCAAATTTGGCCCGCGGGCCAGAGTTTGACACCTATGGTCTAGATTATAATCAGAAATGTCCTAAAAAGCCAGATTTAATGTTCAGAAATAGCATTACTGATGTGTAAATATCGCCTGTGTTATCATTCTTTATTTTCATGCATTTCATGATGCACAGTGTGACGTTGGTCAGCAGCCTGATTCAGATTTTTTTGTCGTTTGCAGCAGAGGTCTGCACAATCAGGTAGGTGGAGCACCAGGAGGCACCCAGGAGTTTCCAACCAGCTTTGCTGAGGTGGTTTCTCCAAAAACATCCCTTCGGATCCGAGCTAAATTCCTTGCACCACTTCTGTCATGGCTCTAGCCGGCTGTGTAACCACACCCTCTGGTGTTCATCTGGGAAATTAGCAACTGAACAAATACAGCCAGCTTCCGTCCTCAAACAGCAGCAGCCTTTGAGCTACACCTGCATCCACTTTGCTAAAGGAAGCTTGCCAGGCCATGAATATACAAGAATGTCCTTTTCTGTATTAAACCTATTAACAGTGTCAATCAGAAGACTTGTTGAGTAAAGAACTGCACTCAGAAACTGATTTCATTTGGTGACGTAGATGTTTGTACACAGTCTCTAGCACCATATGAAATCAGTGTTCTGGGAGGTGGACTATCAGACTCTGTACATGAATAAACTGAAATATGATGCCATGAAAGTAGGTCGCATTTGTTTGAATTGCATCCGGTTTCTACTGCCTCGCTGCTCAAAGGTGCTGACTGGCTTCTTAAGTCTTCATCAAAATTGTGCCTCAATTCTTCTGTGAACTCTTTCCCCTGATGGTAAATGTATTATTGAACTTCTGATTTTGTTAAATAAAGATAAACTTATATTTTGTGTTTATAAAGAATGTAATTTTTTTATATGGGTTTTTGTATTGTGTTTAATAAAGGTAAAGATCAATAAAGCACACACAAGCAGCTACTGCCTATGTTCTGAAATTAGTTGAAACGACTGGTGAATGGTGTCCAAGTGAGGACTTGTTAAAGATATTTACCATTTAGATGCCTTAAAGTCATTTACCAATAATGTCTTTAATAAAGTAAAAGTTAAATTAAGGTTTCATGGATGAAATATTGGGTTTGGGTTTGATTCTCTTCTCTCCCTGGGCACATCTGTGTGGAGTTTGAATGTTCCCTGTGTTTCCAAAGAGCAGGACTCCTCTGGGTGACAATGCTTTGTTCATACAAGGAGTCAGAGGAGAATGGCCAGACTGCTTTGGGCTGATATTACAGCAAAAGTACCTCAAATAACAACTCACCCTAGCCAAGGGGTGCAGAAGAGCATCTCCTAATCTACAACACTTCAAAAGCTTGAAGCAGATGGGCTACAGCAGCACAAGACGAGACTGGGTGCCACACCTGTTAGATCATAACAGGAAAGTGAGGTTACAGTTCACAGGGGCTCAACAAAACTGGACAATAGAAGATGAAAAAATGTTACTCTCGATTTCTGCTGCTACAATCGAATACTAAGGTCAGAATTTGGTATAAACAGCATAAAAGCATGGACTTGTCCTGGCTTGGATCAACGGTTCAGGCTGGTGGTGCTGGTGTAATGGTGTGACAAATGTTTTCTGGACACACTATAGGCCCCTTTGTATCACTTGAATATTGCTTAAATGCCAGAGCCTGCCTGAGTATTGCTGCTGTCGCAAAGCTCAGATCATTTTAAAACTGGTTTCTTGAATATGACAAGTTCATACTTCAAATCATCAGATTTCAATCCAACAAAGTGCTTTTGAGATGGGGGAGAACAGCAGATTCACACCATCTTCAGAAAATGTGTGACACTATCATATCAATGTGGACTTAAATGTCTGAGGAAAGTTTCAAGCTCAAGCTTGTTGATTCTCTCCTATGAAGAGTTAAGGGAAGACAAAAGGGGGTCAAATCAAGTAATAATAAGTTATACTTAATAAAGTGACTGTGCATTGTTCTCACAAACTGCAAGGCATGAATACAAAGATACGCTACAAGCTTTGTGCAGATGAGATGGCAACGTTTAGATGGGAATGCTGGGATTTTACTGATAATAACTTTCACAACATTAGATATCTGAGTCTGAGAAAAGACAAGTACCATTTTATATGCTGATGTTATATATTTCTCAGTTAGAAAAACTAAATAATATAGGCCCTGGAGCAAAAATAAGGTGTGTGTCTAAAACAACGTGCACTACAGACTTATTACCTGAATAAACTTTATTGTCAAGTGTCTAAACACAAAAAAAAGGAATTTACCTCAGGCTATCAAAAAGCCACGAGCAGTCAGAGAGGAGCTGTAAATAATAACAATCAACAATAATTATAATAATATTGACACTGACAATAAATAAGACAAATAAGATTAAAAATAAACTAAATAGAGTAAAGAGAAAATGGCAGCGTGAGGAGTGTGTACTGGGCATTACAAACCTGGTATTATCGAAGAAAAAACACTTGAAATGAAAATAACAAAAGGGATTAGTTACTCAATTAGTCTTGCACTACTGTGCCTCTGCCTCAACTAAGCCGACCTGTTATCATTTCTCAGGAGTCATGCGTCAGAGGCACTGCAGGGCAGGCCATAACTATGTGCCATGACCATATAGAAGGTTAGTACCATAAAAATACCACTGAATCCACTTACAGTATGAAAGATGGATTTCGCTATGGCTCCACTATATTTTGCAGTCAAATACTACACTTTGTTAACCATAACATATACTTATAAGTCTTTATTATTTTTCAAATTTTGTAATATAAATCTAATATTGCATGCTGTATTATTATAATTAGTGCTTATTGGCAGAATGCAAGCAATTAAAATAATCTCCAAGTAAAAAAGAAAAAAGCATAAATCATATGAACAGTCATGAATCAAAAATAAGGGTGCGTTTGTTAAATTAAATATTATTGGACCCTGTGCCACCCTATTTCAAAAGCCATGGAAAAACCCCGGCCCATGCTAATGTCTACACTGTCTTTCCTGTGGCCCACCCTGCCCCTCCTGTGGCCTACCCCCCACATTTCAAAAACCAAGGAAACACCCCTGGTAACATCAAGGCAGCCTCTAGGATCGGACCAATGATCTGAAAGTAAGCCTGAAAAGGCGGGAACCGCTAGCTTAATGGATGATAGCTTCCAATTTGCTTTATGTTAAGAGGGTGGACTCTGATGCCCAGACGAAGGAATAATTTGGTTGCTTAAGGAAAAATGTCTTCATTTCAGTTCAGTTTAAGACGGTTTATCACGGAGAGACTAGCTGCTGTTGCTGAGGAAATCTCCTCAGAAGTTGAAAAAAGGATCCTCCAGTATCAGAAGGAGATCAGTACTCACCAACTGCTGAAGGTCACCCAGAAACCAGAGATAAGAGGACACATAGTAGGTATGAAGAACTGTCAGCTAACAAAGGAATATATGAAGTACTTACTTTTTTAATGTAAAAATGCATAATTACCACTACCACTGCTACACTGTTAACATATTTATGACTCAGCGTTACTGTACCTGTATTATAATCAATCCAGTCCCATGTAAAATATCTATATAAAACTGTGATGCTATATTTGTTGCAGTTTCTGCCACCCTCATGGCTGGATCTCACTTGAAAAGACATTTTTAATGGCAGTTAGATTTTTTACCTTAATAAAGAAGGTATTTAAAAGTCACTTTGCCTTAAAGCTGACTGCGGCTGCGAGTTTGTAACAGAGATATTCTTTCTGGCCCAAAATGATTTGGTATTGTTCAGCCCTGTCTCTAGAAAATTTGTGAAATCGTAACAAAATCTTTTTTGTGTCCATCAACATAAATTGTTATATTTTAGATGAAACCATATTTTTGGAAAAGATAATCAAGAACTTTTTAATGTGTACCCCTAAACAAATAACGTATTTTTCTATCAACAAAAATGACCTGGTGTGACAGTCTGCCAACTTAATCCTCCACCACTCCTTCGACTTTTAGATGCAGACTTCCTTTGCTTTTCAAAGAGGACACGAGAGCATGAGAGCACACTGATAGAAAAATCGTGGGTTGACAAAATACTGTTGAGATATTCATGGCCAGAAATACAAATACATAGCTTATGGGCTGTCAGTATGTCACGACTGCTGTGAGACCAAGTATTGTACATACAAATAATATTCTTTGAGATACGTTTCACAGATTATAGGCCAGTAAGTAATTACAACAGTTTAAATACCAGATCTGGCATACCCCAAATGTTATTTTACAACACTTCATTTCTATGGGGTAAAAATGGCATCCTCAGCCTTTCTAGGTATAAATAGTTACGAGTGCTAAACAAGAAGAGTTCCCAGATGGTACAGTGGACACGTGTGTGACTCCTGTGATTAAAGCATCTTTCTTTCAGCTTAACGAGTGAACCGTCAGCTCGTTCAAACACACGTTTAAGTCCGTTTGGCTCGACACCACCGAACAGAGGCAGCAATATAACATGGCTAACATTAACAGTGCAATGGATCCTGCTTGTGCCGTGATATTCAGGACTGCAAACCGGGCAGCATTCACTGACTTTCAGCTTGTTGTGATTGTGGATATATGACTGACTTTAATTATCCACAAAATCATCACATTCTCTGTCAGATTAAGGTCGACTATTGTATTATTATATTTTAAAGGCTTTAAAACCAAGTAAACGCTGAAAGTACAAACATCGCTAATGGCAAATAACTTTGCCGACATGTGGCCAACAGTAATGTTTTAATGTTCCTCATTATTAAACATTTGCACATAAATAAGTGACATAATATTTAGTACTTACTTTTCACAGTTTACTCTTCGGCCGCTCCGCTTCTGCCGTTTGCGGCAAAATTATCCACACCGACTGCCGCGCTATGAATTGTGGGATATGTTGGGCCACAAAGTCTACACTGCCACAGCCTTAAAATTCAGGGAAATGAAGGACACATTTGAGGGATGCATTTCGAGCAGCCTTCAAATTGGGACAGCCTTCGGCGCGCTGCTGTGACGTGATCGGCCTTAAAATGCGGCCTTTAAGGCTGCACACCCTGAATTGGGATACAGCCACCATCTTTATTTTCCAGAAGGTATTTTCCCCAAACCCTGAAAAGCCTGATTTAGAAGAGAAACAGGCATAAAGCTATCAGTGGGATGGAGAGAGCATGTCCCCACAATGTTTAGACATCATGCATTTGTCCCCTCCACTAAAAACTATTAAAGAAACAGGATTTGCTGAGGAAAAACTGCTATAACCTGTCATAGTGAGATCAGGTACTGGTCTGTTTTCTTCCTGGATGGCTCTTTCACGCTTCAATTCAATTTCAATTCAATTTATTTATACAGTGCCAAATCACAACAACAGTCGCCTCAAGGCGCTTTATATTGTTAGGCAGGCCCTACAATAATACATACAGAGAAAAACCCAACAATCAAATGACCCCCGATGAGCAAGCACTTTGGCAGCACTCGGAAGGAAAAACTCCCTTTTAACAGGAAGAAATTGGCAGAACCAGTCTCAGGGAGGGGCGGCCATCTGCTGCAACCAGTTGGGGTGAGAGAAGGAAGACAGGATAAAGACATGCTGTGGAAGAGAGCCACAGATTAATAACAAGTACGATTCAATGCAGAGAAGTCTATTAACACATAGTGAGTGAGAAAGGTGACTGAAAAGGAAAAACTCAGTGCATCATGGGAGTCCCCCAGCAGCCTATGCCTGTTGCAGCATAACTAAGGGAGGATTCAGGGTCACCTGATCCTGCCCTAACTGTATGCTTTAGCAAAAAGGAAAGTTTTAAGCCTAATCTTAAAAGTAGAGATAGTGTCTGTCTCCTTAATCCAAACTGGAAGCTGGTTCGATAGAAGAGGGGCCTGAAAACTGAAGGCTCTCCCTCCCATTCTACTTTTAAATACTCTAGGAACAACAAGTAGGCCTGCAGAGTGAGTGCGAAGTGCTCTAATGGGGTGATATGATACTATAAGGTCATTAAGATAACATGGGGCCTGATCATTTAAGACCTTGTATGCTTCCAAAATATGCATTCATACACACAGATGTGTGTTTTTCTGCCATAACCTTTTTTGGGGATTTTTCTCCATTTGTCTCCTCCAACCCCCCACAAAAGCGTGTCTGTAAGAAAAAGATAGGCCGACATGGACGACAGTTCTGTAACCATGAAAGGAGGTCCAGTCTGTACCAGCAGAAAACAAACCTGCCGCCAATTAAAAAGAAACAGAAGGAACTTTGCACCAGTCAGGAGGGAGAGCGCTTTGCAGTGTGGCAGCCGACTTCTACCTTTATGGTGACTCCTACTTACAAAGAACGCGTTCGCAGAGATGAAGAGCAAAACTGTAACCGGACCCTGTCTGGAAAATCCCCCAAACCAGAGAGCCGAAAAAAGAAAAAAAGCAAGTCTGCGGGCTCGGCATCATCTCTAAAAGCAGAGCTGTAGAAAAGGAAACGTGACGGAAACAGAAGTCACAGCAGCAGAGTGGAAAATGCTCCTGTGTCAGAGAGTCAGAGTAAAGCTGATGCGAGTTAAAAGCCTGCAAAATGTGCTGTGGAAAGTGAAAAGCTTTTTGGTGTGAAGCTATACTGATAATACATCAGTGAGTCCACTCTGGTGAGAAGCATTGTTCATGCAGCAACTGTGGAAGAGAATTCAGTAAAGATTTCAAACTTGAAAAGACACACGAGAGCTCACAGAGAGGAGCAGTGATATGTTTGTAGCACCTGCGGGGAAGAGGTGAAAACCCCCAATGGAAAAGATGACCCCATTTTCAGGTCATTATGATATCTTGTCCACCCAGATCATTTGTTTTTTATTCCATTTATTTCATTCCACAATTTCGTTCTGCTGCCTGTTAGTCTTATTTGTTCTTTAAAGTTGTTCCAGTTTGTATCATAGTTCCTGTTTACCTGTCCCAGCTGCAGCGCTTTAATTAATGAGTGCAGCTCCAGCTTCAAAATACATGAACAATATAGCAATTTTGAACTTTTAATGTGTTTCTAAGCCTTTTGCTAATCAAATCAGTTATTAATATTTAATTTAATGTCATTAGCATTCTTGTTTGGCCTGCTGTCTGAATATCTGTAATCTGCATTAGTTTAATGTTTGCACCTTTAGGCATGCATTCAAGTAGTGTATGTCAACATGGACTTTCACAGAGAGACAGACAGTATGTAAAGGATATTTCTTTGAATTTCATATAAATGTGATTTCATTTATGATTCGTTTAATAAAGGAAACCTGTTTGACTCCTTTTTGATCTTGTAGAGTTAATTTGCGAGATATCAAAGTGATTTTCAAGTTTTCTTGTACTGGGTCATTGAATCAAATCTTGGGGTACAGCAACAGAGAGGCACGAGCCTTTGGAGAAGCGAATTGTTGTAGTGACCATTGTTCTTCAGCCTGTGAACAACCATCCTGTAAAATGATTCTTCTAAACTTATTCTTTGCTGTCAGTGATAATATACAAAACCAATCACAACGAGGCAATTAACAAATAAAGACCTGGAA
>NW_024582634.1:0-1309 GCF_018398535.1 Haplochromis burtoni
TTAGTGTCCAAAAACCGAGGAAACATCTGAAGAATGTTTGCTGATTCTTGTGGGTCATGGAGTATCTGCTGACGATAGTAGAATGTCTCTCTCATCTTCTGGAAGACTATATCTTGGTCAGTGGTGTGATGAAGAAGAGACATGGCTTCCATACATTGATCTCTTGTTTGCTGGTCATTAGTGAAACCAAACTTCCTTCGTGATGTGGGCCCTCCTTTCAGTTCCACTCTGTTCTGTGATGCAGTGGGGGATTTGGATTGACATCGCACAGTCTTGATACGCCACTCAAGAAAACCTTTGTTGCTCTGAATGTCATAGAAATGCTCCTACAGAAAGAAAGAAATTGCATACATTGTAGAGTGTGTATATATATTTATATATGTGTGTAGGGAGAGAGACAGAGAGAGAGAGAGCAAGTCTTATTACACACTACAGTTGCAGAGCAAACTCACATATCCCTTTTTGGAGTACGGATCCTTCAAAGATGGGAAGAGTGACACGATTCCAAGTGCATGAAACTCCTTCGTTGCTTTACTTACAGTTCTCCTGCAAAAGCAGAAGTGTTTTTGATAAGATCCTTGCCAGTTTTAAAAATGAATAGAATAAACATCATTCCTCTTACCCTTCCTTTTCACGCATGTGAGCTACAATGATGTTCACCATTAATCGCCTGGTGGAATCTTTCAAACTCCCAGTTTTTTCATACTCATGGATGACAGTCACCCCTGCTGGTTTGGAAGTCAGAATCTGCTCCACTGTATAAACACATTTAATACAAAGAACAAAAAAATTGACAAAAAATGAGACTATTTTAACCCAAACAACGATTTCAATCTGTGGATTATACATATGAACTACATGAAATACTATATCAAATTATTTTTCTCTAATTTGTTTTATCTTCGTGTTTAAGCTTTTTCAAGTAATGACAACTAAAGAGTCAAATACAAGTCTATTAAGTAATGTATCTACATTTCTTGCATGTATGCTGTCCAATAGAGGCTGAACCATTTGAAATCCGGCATCGCGTGTGTCACTGCTCTGACTGCTGGTGGTTGAGACAGACAATGTATCTGTTAGACTTGGAGAGGAGGGCTCTTCCACATGTTGCTTCAGGACAGTCAAATCTGAGGGTGACAAACAAAAATATTACAATATAAGGCATATACAATCAAAAATCAACCACAACAAAGCTACCATTTACGCACATAGGGCCAGTAAATTGTATGTCATCCATCCATCCATCCATCGTCATCCGCTTTATCCGAGGCCGGGTCACGGGGGCAGCAGCCTAAGCAAAGAGGCCCAG
>NW_024582634.1:2149-25769 GCF_018398535.1 Haplochromis burtoni
CAGCATTTTGTGATTGTTACCACAGGATATTAGACAAATTAAAAAAGGTTTATTTAAGAGTAACTGTAGAAATCAAATCCCACAAAATCTATCAGAGCATATATTTACTTACCTTCAGCTGTATAGATGACAAAACACACCTCTTTGACTCCTGCAAGTTCAGGAAAGACATCCTCATCCACCTCTATACCCTGCTCATCTGTGACTTTCAGTGCTGCATTTTCTGGTATGAGAAACTTCTGCTGCACTGAAGTAAAATCATCACTTAGTTAATAACAACATTATCATTTCCTCTTTAATGACTTAGTACAAACCATAACTTACCTGCTCTCACAAAATCTGTGAAGCTGACTTCTTCCAATTTGACATATTTCTTTGTCTTTCTGTGTTTTACTTTTATCAACATCTTGGCCACCTACGGAAAAAACCTTTACTAATATGAAACATAACATGTGGAAGAAGAAGAGGCTGTTTATGATAACTTTATGTGAACTGTGTATAACGTAATCCATAAAAACTTTCTAACATTGAGCTAGCCTGTCCACACTAGCTATTGCTTTAAATCTATTTAGCTAGGCTAGGTTTAGCAGACAATGTGACTGCATGTTTGCCGCATCCTTGTCTTTTCAGGTCTGGCGACAGGGTTGTGTGCATATCTGTGAAGCAGGACTAACTAACTTACGTTAATGGTACCTTGATATCTCATCAATGCAGGCTGCAGCTCTCTTTGGTTAAATACGGCCATTACCATGAGTCTAAACATAATATTACTATAGTTAGCTAACGTTAAATGAAACATTAGTGTTAAAAAAAAGAAATACAAATGAACGTTTTCATTGACAACGTGAAATGTGTATCTTCAAATACAGTAAGATAAGTTAGTTAGCTAACTTTTGACTAATGTTAGCTTAGCTGCTATCAACGAATCAGCGTAACATGCAGAAAACATGTGTAGTGCTAGTTAGTTAACTTTATATTTTACTTATGCATCCATGTAACTGAATATATATATAAATAACATTACTACACTCACAGAAAATTCCAAAATAAATAAAGTATTTTTACCGAGGCGGCCGCAGGTCCGAGTGTCAGGTGAACTGAACTTCAGGTAAGAAGTTATGACCTGCAGTCTCTCTGGGTCAGATATAAACCAAGGTGTAGTTTATTTTCGTTATGCTGACTTTTTACAGTCAGTTACAATAACTCGTACTGCGTACTAGCTAGCATGACAGAGTTTCTATACAGCTGGATGGGTGCTATGATGTTACTGATAGTGAACTTTATTTTATTCATAAGGTTAGTTAGTAGAGTTGCCAACCGCCCCGTAAAAAACGGAATTCAGAGATGTAGTCAGAGAAAATATTACGCCTTTCGTATTGAGCTGAAAAGGAGCACAGTTTGTCCCATACTTTAGCTAGGATGGAAAAAGACACAAAGCTGGAGTTATTCTGTTTCGTTACGCTGCACAGCTGCCTCTTCTTCTCTCATTCTCTCCCCCTCCATCTCCCGTTTCTACTTCAATCATAAAACTGATCAATGATCAGCTGATCGGTTTTTCTCTCTTGTTTGTTTATCGCACACTTTGCACCAGAAAGAGGAAACCAGCGGATGTCGCGCCAGACAGAACCAAAGTGTGAGCAGTTGTTAGAAGACGAACATCACCCATCTTGAACATCCATTGATCTGTATAGTGCACTCTATGTAGTATTTTGTAGTGTATTAATTGTAGGCTGGGATATCTAATCAATTTAAAGGTTTTTGAGCATTTCTGAGACCAGAGGCTTTGCTGTATAACTAGTCTGTCAAGCGGAATAAAGTCTGTTCTTTCTAATGTATATTCAAAGTATTTAATTCCTTTTCGACGCCAATCTGGGAAGTTAATCATATCATTGTTCTGTAGTATGTCAGGGTTGTTCCAGATAGGTGTACATTTGCATGGGATTAATGAAGACCTTTTTAGGAACTCCCACCATGCTGTCAGAGAAGAGCTGATGTTGATGCTTATTACATAGTGCCTGTTCTGCATCTAGCCAGGGCTCATCTAAGAGGGTATGTTTTAAACATCCTGAGATCAATTGTAGCTTAGTTGCTAAGAAGTTAGGCAGATCCTCCTTTGTCCTTGATCCTCTGTAGCATTTCGGTGGTGCTGACTGAAGTCCCATGCCCATCAGACGGCATCTAAGACTGAAGGTGTTCTAAAACAAAAACATCTTCAATCTTTCGTCTCCTTGAACTCCACATAACTGACCATTTGGACTTTGCAAAAGAACACCAAGCACGGGAAATTGAAAGGTGGAAGAAGAGAAAAAATGTAACCTTAATGGTCCTGATGGTTTCCAACGTTACTGGCAAGACAAGCAGATCCCGCCTGATATGTTTTGATGATGATGGTCTGGGGTGCTTTTTCCTTCAGTGGAACAATGGAGCTTCAGGAGGTGCAGCTGTGTCAAACAGCTACTGGCTATATCCACATGTTGCAGAGAGCGTCCCTCATGACTGAGGGCCCACCTCTGTATGGTAACAACTGGGTTTATGGGTTTATCAACAGGACAGCGCTACAGCACACAATGCCCACAGGACAAGGGACTTCTTCCAGGAGAATAATCACTTACAGAGGATTGGCTCTCTCTTGAATTTATGTAAGCATCTTGCACATATTCAACACAGTTGCCTCATGCTTTAAAGTTAAGTGTAACTGTATATTGTTCAGCACACTTGGTGAAAGCAAACTTTGGTTAAATCTTCAAGGTACTAATCACAAAAATCTTTAACAATAAAAACAAAAAACAAAGCCCAATGTCAAGTCTATTTAATACTCCCTTTATGACAAGAAATCCTCTAGGACACAAACAAATAGTGTAATTCTTTGGTAAGTCTTTCCAATGGCCTCTATGTAGAGTTCAGTCATACAGTATAGGGTGATCCTGGATTTTTCTTTTAGAGCAGGATAGAGCAGGATGTATTCTCCATCTCCCATATCCATATCATGGTTGATTTCATGGTTGAGTCTTTCAGTTTTTTAATGGCAGCACCCAAGAGCTTCTCAGATGACCAGCTTGGTTCAACATTTAATGGTAGTGCTTTCCCTCTTATGGGTCTCTTGTCAGTCTTTGTTTTGTTCATCATCCCAGCAAAAAGATAGATTACATATTAGAAAAAATGATGGTGGTCACAGGTTGAAAACCTGTTGTCAGACAACAAAATAAAAGTTTTCAAATCTTTTTTAATAAAAACCTTCACTGTTTTCTTTGATTTCTTTTTTTTTTCTTTTTGGATTTTGAGAGCATCCTCCTTTCAGGCTCTTTACCTTCAGGGTATTTGAACAAATGCTGAACAAATGACTTGGCTGAAAGGAGGGAATGAGAGGGAGATAGTAAGTGACTCTTCATTAGTTTATCTTTGTATATAACTCAAAAGCAAACATGATAAAGTTAATACTGGAAAAACATATGAATGTAGTATACATAAAACACCACCTCTTCTCAGTCAGATCCACCACAAACACGTTTTCGCTTTCAGAAATGTAGATTTATCAGTCATATCACACCGGATGTCTACAATTTCCCAACTACAAACAAATTCTTTGATTTATGATACTATTTGGTTATACATGAATACAGATCTGAAAAGTTCAAACACCAAACATGTGAACAAGTCTTGCCCTCTTCATTTTATTTTCTTACAAAACTAGTTAGACTTAAAAGATAACAGCCGGTGCAGAAAGTATTACCTCTTTAGTATTTGAGGTCTGCTGCTGTGGCAGCAGCTTTAGCCAGGACAAAGCTGTTTTTTTCCACATGAACAATGAAATTTGTTTTCAAACTTAAACCCACAGAATGGACAATGCATCTTGCCCTGAAAAACACAAGTTGTCTGAGTTTAGTTGTTTATTTCACCTAAAGCAAAACAGCAGTCATATAAACCCTCATGTGTCTTTCAACAGATGACAGATTTTCAGGCTAATAGTTAACATCTAATAGCAAACCTATATCTATAGTATTTTCATTCCTCACAAATCTGAAAAATTCTCCACTTCTTTTAAGTGTCTCCCAGAGCAATGCTTAGCATGTTTTGGTGTTTATGTGTCCTTTTGCAGCATTTTTCTGTTTGCTGGTGTTTTCTAAAATTGCAGTCCGTTTGGCCTCTCATGGCCACCGTACCTTCCATTTTCAACATAACTTTGCACCAGTGAACCAAGTAAGGTTCATGAAGACATGGATGAGCAAATTTCGTGTGGAAGAATCTTACTGAACTACAAAGAGTCCTGTCTACAACACGATAGAAGAGTGTTGGATTGAATTAGAGCAGAGCTTCTTATCCCACAGTGTCTGACCTCACAAATGTGCTTCGAGAGAAATAGTGAAAAGTTACCACAAATACACTACTAACACTCCCAGAAGGGTTGAAGGTTTTATAGCTGCAACGGGTGGGTCAACATTGTATTAAACTTCTATGCATGTGAAAGCAGAAAAGAAAATAATTTTGGCAATATAGTGCATTTTGCAAGGTTAGAAACTCTAAGTAGTAATTAACACTTTATTCAAAGCTGAGGTGACTACTGCGACATTATTTTTGTTTTATTTGCTTTTTGTACGAGACAAAATCACTATTAGGCTGATGATGTCTGAACTGAGGCCTTCATTTTTGATGACGCGAGTTATACCCTGTTTATGGCAACTCTATCTATGTATCCAAGGACCCGAGTTATATAGGTGAATGAATGTGTACATAGAGGATACACTGATACACTTTAGTCCCTTTAATAGATGATGTTGGCACCAGATGTAATACACAATGCCTCTGCTCCAGGCTCAAGGCCAGTTACAGCATTTGCAGTTGTCATCAAAGACAGATCCAGCTCCACACTGCCCCACGTGGGTGTTGCCACCAGAACACATGTAGAAGCTGGCTTTGTCATCTGGGTGGGGATATAAGCCATCAGGTTTCCCATTGCAGAATCCAGTTCCTGGGGCATGGGTAGTAGTGGTGGTGGTGCTGGGTGGAGAAGTGGTGCTCGCTCCAGGTTTTGGGGTGGTGGTTGAGGGTAGTGGGGGAAGCTCTTGACAGTACAGATCAAAGGAATTATGTGTTATTGGTGGTTTTTCATTCATGTGTATCAATAAGCATGAATCCCTTAATGCGTAATTGGCTAAAACACAACCTCACCCTAACCCAACCCACTGTTGACCTATTAACATGAATTCTTCATTACTCCAATCACTACATGAAGAACATTTACTGCCCTCGTACAAAAGTTTTACTAGTTCAAAACTGTATTGAACATATTTGTATTTTTATTGACTGTTGTAGTAACATCTTATCTAAATTACAGAGGTTCTTATGATAACAGTTCCACACTAATTTATTAAATATATATAGACTAAAATAATTCATCTATATGAATCTGCTTTGGACATACCAATTTCAAGAAGGTTGTGCAGATGAGAGAGCAGAGGATGGGGACCCTCCCCGCAGAATTTTCCTGCAAAGTCATCCAAATCAAGAGCCCACACAAAGGCCCCGCCAAACTTCTGATCTTTCAGGTAACGTACCTATTGGGGAAAAATTAAACAGACATTGATATCACTACCTTGTACATACACAAATGTGTTAAACATAAAGAAATGATGCAAGCTTTCTCACTTACCTTGGTTTCATAGCTCTCCTTGTTGTCAAATCCTACCCACTCATTGTTTTTGAAAGCATAGGGGACTTTCTGGTCTTCAATCCAGTTAATGGTGCTGCCTTTCACGAAGGTACAGATCTACAGCACAGACTACATGGTTAACATTTGTCGTTTTATAAATATCATTAGATATCAAAGCAACTCATGCTATACATCATGAGGCAATCATTAAATTCCAGCCTTAAGAAATGTACCTCATAATAAGACCAGAATCCAGCTTCACGGGTGTATGGACCAGCTGATGCTGGGCCGCTAGCTGGAGCACCAACACCAGTGTTTGATGATGTCAGGCGGAAGGTACGACCATAAGATGCAAATCCCATCCTCAGCTTCTCCAGTGGGGTGCCATTGTCTCTCCAATATTTCATGGCATAGTCCTATAGAAGTTAAAAAATGTGAAGTTTGTGTTCATAAGAAGTTACCTGTTAAAGTTACAGTTATCTTTTAAATGAATCTTATTTCAGTTTTAACTGTTTACTTACAATGTTGAAATAGATAAGGTCACCAAAGTCCTGAGATCCACGGTACAAAGGGCTGTTGTGTCCAGTGAATTGCTCCCAAGTTCCATGGAAGTCGTAGGTCATTATATTGATGAAATCTAATTCTCTGCAATAAGGAAATAAACATAAACAGTGACTTTCATGCTTACATTGCACAACTGTCAGATTTCTAAAAGTAGTAGATGAAGTAAGATGGTTTATAAAGCAGAACCCTCACTTGGCTATCTCAGCGATCTCATATCCAGCATCAATGGTTCCTTTTCCAGCAGCAACAGCAGCAGTTAGCATGAGCTGGGGATTGCCGGTAGCTTGGGCTTCAGCTGCAAAGGCAGCAACAAGTTCCTATAAAAGTGCACCACATAACAGTGTAAGAATGGAGTCCATGGGGTGGCTGTAGTTTAGGAGGTATAGCAGATCATCTACTGATTGGAAGGTTAGTGGAATCAGTCCATTTAGCATTTACCATTCAAGTATGATACAAACGAAACAACATCAATGAGATGTAGATTTTAAAAAATGGAGATCTATACCCACCCTGCAGAGCAGAGTAAACCTCTGTTTGTCCTCAGGAGGACTTCCACGGGATCCAGGGTACTCCCAGTCCAAATCCAGACCGTCAAATCCATGAGTCCTCAGAAATCTGATAGTAGACTGGATGAACTTCTGACGATTAGCTGCAGTAGAAACCGTGATGGAGAACCTGCAAAAAAACAAAAAAACACAAAAACCAAGTTAACATTTGATCTTTATAGTAAAATCTGCTTAGTGCTTTATGTCTTTAACAGGAGAATTGTGATTAATGTTTGCTGTGTTTAATAATGGAAACTTCTTTTTGATTTTGATTTGATTCAGACTGATGGTTTACACACAATATTTGGTTAGCTACGTACCATTGTCCTAATGTGAAATAATTTTCTTTCTTTAAAGTATTTCTTACTGTGTTGACCCAAAGTTCCATCCACCAACGGCCAAGAGAGTCTTCAGGTGGGGATTCCTGGAAACAGCAGAAAACTTGTAATATCATTAAAGAAACTGTAATATCTTAGTGGAAAACTATTAAAGACACCATACGCTCAAGAGGTATTGTGTTTTGCTTTACCTCTGACCTATAGGATAATATCCACTTACTTGGTCTTCAGATCATTGAAAGACTTGTAGAGGACGTCGTCATTCCACTCGTAGGTAACCAGCTCATTGTTGTAGTTGATGATGGAGAATGCATAGATGAGGGTGGTGCATAGGAAAGGGTCCACATTTTGTGGCAGAAACTTTCCATCTCCAGGCCTGTACTGGGACCAGTTGGTGAAGTAGCACTCCATCCTGCTGGCAGATCCTGTGGTGGTGCAAAGTAATATTAATAAAGCACAGGTCCCAGTAGTGATACACAAGTAGTGATCAAAGTTTATTTTCTTTAACAAAAAAGAAACAGAAAAAAAACTTACCCAGCTGGCTCATCACCAGACACAAACCTAAGAAAAATTAGAATGTAGGCAAAAGCATGATAAAATAAATGTCAGTGTTTACATTTATATTGTATGCATGCAATAAGTTCCCAAAATACCTGCCACAACTGTGAGCCTGGCCATCTTAGAGTGACTTCTTAATATTTCACTTGATGACTCTAAGAGAAAAAATGATGTCAGTTCTACAAATCAAGCAACACTATAAAAGCTACAACCTCCCACCCACCTACCCACCAGCAAAAAAATAAAAGAAACCATGATTAAGAGAGAATAAGGGCTGTGCCCCTTGTTCATTTACCGTCAAACCAGAAGAAAGACCCAAACAGCCGCAACAAAGTTTGGCCTTTTATACACCTGATTGTTCTACGAACACAAAGACAATATAGCAGTCTTTCGTAAATCTAGGTCAAAAGTGTACTGATTATTAGGACATGCTTTGATAAGAGATTGCTTAGTCTTAGCTATATGTAGGCAATAATTTACTCATTGTGGCACGTATATGACCCTGGTGTACCTTGGGTCACCGGTCACATATCATATCGTTATATAGTATATTACATACAGGGGGTAAAGTAAGTATAGAACATGTCACCAATTTTCTAAATAAATATATTTCTAAATTTGCTATTGACATGAAATTCTTATCAGAATTCAATTGCTAACAACCCATCCAATCCACACACGCAAAGAAATCAAACCATAGATGTCCGTAAATTATGCAAAATAATAAGAAATAATACAGGGGGGAAAGTATTGAACACACACAGAAAGGAAGTTGCAAAAACAAAAACCAGTCAAGACACTCGCAGAAATCCATTTGTAACTAGAAAGCAATTCTGTCAAGAATTAGTAATTAGCTGGTTCAGTCCCAACTGATGGCCTATAACCTATAAGAAACACCTCATGATAGATAAAACCAATGAGCTCTCTGAGGACATACTGATAGCACTGGTTGCAGAAGAATTTCTAGGCTACTGAAGGTTCCAGTGAGCACTGTTGGGGCCATAATCCAGAAGTGGAAAGAACATCATAAGAAGACACTGAATCAGCAAGTACAATTGTTCCAAAGAAGACAATAAGTTACTCACTCCACCGCCATGCTCACTGCGTAAGACTCCAGTGTTGAAGAAAAAGCATGTTGAAGTACATTTAAACTTTGCTTTTGAATGCCATAATACACGTGATGTTTGGGTGTCAAAAAACACTGCATATCACCCAAGAAACTCCATAAGAGCAGTGAAGTGTGAGGTGGGAACATCGTGGTGTGGGGCTGTTTTTCAGCACACGGCAGTGGGACACTTAAACTGAAGAAAGGGTGAATGGAAAAGTGTATTGAAACATTTTTGATAAAAATCTGCTTCCATCTACCAGGATAATGAAAATGAAATGAGGGTGGACGTTTGAGCAAGACAGTGATCCCACACACAGCCAAGGAAACGCTCAATTGGTTTCATGGTTATTCATTAAATAAATATAGGATGATATGATACCTGATAGAATTTTTGTTTTGGATACATATCATATTGTTATGCTGTCATGTTCCAGATTAAAGTCAGTCTTAAAATGAATCATTGGAGGAAGTATTTATTCCTTTATGTTTTTTCTATTCATTCATTTCAACATTTTATTCTCACAATACAAGATAGAAAATAATTCCTACCTGGTTTATGACTGTGCTAATAATAAAGGTTTGAATTTATTCTCAAATAACTCTTGTTTTTACTTAACCCCTCTTCTTTTAGTTGGGTTGGAGGTTGTTAAAGTGGATGACCTTATTGTTGTTTCAATAATAAAGTTCAGTTGAAGGTTGGTGGTAGTAGTAGTAGTATTTATTTATTGTCATTGTCAAGAACAATGAAATTGCGTTTGGGGCTTCCATACAACCCAAAAAAAGAAGAAAATAATAAATACCCCTTAAAACCCAAGTGTACATATTTAACCCAGTGTGACTCCAATGCAATAAGACAATCCTTAGCAATAATGTTCGTAGAAATTCAGACAAAGACCTGAGAAACATGACAAAATACAACAATGCAACCCATTCAATATTATTGTACTGTGAGATATGATATCAGATATGATAGTTATCTATTTAAGAAAGAGGGGGGGGCAGGAGGGGGAAGAGAATAAAGATATGATGCACCAATGCAGACCAGTTCATTGCTATTAAGAAGTTGGATATGGTTATTGTCCGTGAGAGGGGGGCAGAGAGTTCAGGAGCCTCACAGCCTGTGGATACAGGCTGTTGGCCAGTCTGGATGTTCTGGCCTGTATAGACCTGTACCTTCTCCCTGAGGGCAGCAGATGGAAAAGGTGGCGCGCAGGGTGATGTTGGTCCCGCAGGATACTGTGCACCCTCCTCAGACAGCGAGTGGGGAAGATATTACTGATCTCTGGCAGACTTGTTCCAATAATTCTGCCAGCTTCTTTCACCACCCGCTGGAGTGCTTGCTGATCGGCCTTGGTGCAGCTGGGGAACCACACTAGAAATCCATACGTCAGAACGCTGCTGATGGCACAGTTGTAGAAGTTCAACATCAGAGATCTGGGAATGTGTGCGCTCCGCAGTCTCCTCAGGTAGTAGAGGCGCTGTTGGGCCTTCCGTGCAACTGAGGTGATATGGTTGCCCCAGGACAGGTCCTCGGTCACAGTTACCCCCAAGAATTTAAAACTGCTCACCCTCTCCACCGCCTCACTGCCAATGAAGAGAGGCAGATGGTTGTTATGACCCCTCTTCCGGAAATCTACAATGATCTCCTTGGTGGTTTGATTCCTGAAAAGAAGCCTTCTTTTTTTTAATGTGTGAAGTTTTGTAGACCCAAGTATACAACATATGTATGTCAGCTTTGTGTCTTTATATAATATAAAAATATATAAGATATAATAATAACATGAAAATTTGATGTCAGTTGTTATGGAAAATCATTAGTTTCCAGTTGTAACTGATAAATTAAAAAATTAAAGCAAATAAAGCACGATTATATCATAATACAAAGTACATCGATCATATGGGTGCATTTTGTGATGAAGTGAATGACTCCAATGACTGATACCTAAACATAATAGAAGTATGAAAAATAATAATCACTCAATGTTTGTCAGCTATGTGACAATAATAAAAAAGATTATCATAAACTGAGAAACATCATGACATAACAATATAGAAGTGCCCATCATCTAAGATTAACCGCGTTGATTATTTTATATCTCTCCTTTGTTGAAGACTGGCCACGACCTTTCATCATGAAAATGTTTCACAGCTAGTGCCATAGTTAACATTTATGTGATTTGGAAATAGGCTTGAGTGAATACACGTTATCCTGTGCAATAAACAGATTTACAATGGTGTGACGTTTGCGTGTGCTGGAACAAGTGATAAACCACTAACAAACTTTCAAATGAGTGGAAAGGAAAAAATAATACAGGTGATTCTGATCCCCCACCTGATGCATGAATTTACATTGTCAACAAATCATTCTTGACTGTTTTCAGATTTCATTTTTATTTCATAAAGTGTTTTGAAACAACAAAATATACCCTTTATTTAAAAAAAACAAAGAAAGAGATTTTCCTTGCTTGTGCAATCAGTTAGTGCTCACTCCTTCACATTATCTTATCACTTATCACTGTAAGATAACGTAAGGCCATCTATCTAAACATTATCCTTTTAGATGGCACAATATCCCCTGTGCTTTCCCTTACAAACCCTAGAATTTCTACAGTTTGCCTCAATGTTACACATAGTTTTCAGGGTGTGGAATAAAGTGTGCAAATTAAAATTAAAAAGGTGCTTAAAAATTAATCTTCAAAAAATAAAATAAAATGCAAAACACAAACAGAACATATGATACATATTCTGTTTGTTCCATTTATGATTGCTTGACTGATAAACCTGCAACTTAGATTATACTACCAAAAATATTCGCTCATCTGCCTTTGCATGCATATAAATTTAAATGGCATCCCATTCTAAATCCATAGGGCTCATTATAATGTCAGGCCACCCTTTACATCTACATCAGCTTCAGTTTTTTTGGTAATGCTTTCCACAGTGTTAGGAGTGTGTTTATAGGAATTTTTGACCATTCTTCCAGAAGCACACTTGTGAGGTACTGATGTTGGACAAGAAGACTTTGGCTCACAGTCTCCACTTTAATTCATCCCAAAGGTATGCTATTGGAACGACTTCAGGACTCTGTGGACTTTTTCCACTCCAAACTCATTCGTCCCTGTCTTTATGGACATGGCTTTGTGTACTAGTGTGCAGTCATGTTGGGACAGGAATGGGCCATCCCCAAACTGGTTCCACAAATTTGGGAGTTTGAAATTGTCCTACATGTGTAGGTATGCCAGAGCATTAAAAGTTTCTTTCAATGGAACTACGAGGCCGAGACAGATTCCTGGTAAACAACCCCACATCACAGTCCTCCCTCTGCCAAACTTTATACTTGGTACAATGCGGTCAGACAATTACCATTCTCCTAGCAATCGCCAAACCTAGACTTGTCCATTGGATTGCCAGACAGAAAAGGATTTAGGCTTGCCTACCACTTCAAAGCTGAGTTACTGTCATTCCCAAACACTTCCACTTTGATATAATACAACTAACAGTAAATTGTGGGATATTTAGCTTTTTTTTTTATGTCTGGACCCTGCTGCACAGGTGACATCCTAACACACTGGGGTTTCTGAGAAAGACCCATTATTTCAAAAATGTATGTAGAGCCAGTCTGCATGCCTTCATTTACCTGTGGCCATGGAAGTGATTGCAACACCTGGACGTGTCACCCTTCCAGCGCTGTGTTTTGTAGATCTCTTGAACAGAATCATTATCACCCAGTTATTAAATGCTATATAAATGGCACTATTACTGGTAACAGAAGGCAAAAGGGTATGCATACAAAACCCCATATTACATAAAGCAATGCTTCAATGTAAAACAAATTCAAAATTTAAAACAAAATTTTATAAACACATAAAGATCAAGATCATTTTGATTTAGTCAAACTGAAAATGACCTTCTCTCTTTTTGCCATACACTGTAAATTCTAATTAGTTCCCAGAACTCAAAAAAGCTATGCAAACTCGTTGCCTCAACAAAACTGAGTAAAGTTTTACGTAAGATGACCAAGTTAGGGCAACTTACTCATTTTGAGTACACTGTACAGCCTTGTTAGTTCCCAGAAGTCAAAAAAATTAAGGAAACTCGTTGCCTCAAAAAAACGAAGTAAAGCTTACTTAAGACGACTGTTAGGACAACTTACACATTGCAAGTCTGCAGTATTAAAAATAACTTGGTATTTCTGACTGTACAATTTTAATTGTTTACCTACTGACAAAAAGAAAAAAACCAATTTGTGGTAACCTGAATATGATTAAAAATAATTAACAACACTTTTTGTAATGATGTTAAAATCAGCCCAACTTTTATTTTCAAACACAACAAAGTGTAACAGCCAACATACTGGACACTGTTCTGCTGAACAACAAACAATTATATCGCCATCACTCTTATAATCTTACAATGAAACAAAGTCTCAGATGTAATTATTCTGAAAAAAAGTTTAGGCCTACCACAAGTTTGTTTTGTACTTACTTATATAATCAAAATAAAATATTTGTTGTTCTGTCACAAGTGCAGTCTCTGATTTAAACAGCACATTTGTTTTTCATTCCAACACAGGAGCTGGAATGTTGTAATGTTTTAAGGATGCTTGTTTCCAGTCCAGGCATTACTGCCTGAATGACTGCCATGGATCGAGGTGATCCAAATGTAAGTGCAGAAAAAGGTCTGTAACTTCCCTTAAGTACAGTGGCAGTGGATGTGGGTTGGAGATGCAATGAGCTTGAACCTGCAGGCGACCATCTTCACTGACCACACCATCTGTGACGGAGGACTCATCTCTCCTGGTGTCCTGCAAGCAAACAATCATATTTTTGAACATGAACTTAATTGCTTTCTTAAAACATTTTTCCTGAATTTGGTATGAAACAGACTCCAATTTGGACAATCTCAGGCTCCCTCCCCACGGGAGAGGTGACATTCAATGTCCCACTGTCAGTCTGGATAGCCGTGACCCCCACCCGACACACAATAATGTCATGAAAGCATCATTTTAAAAAGGGCTATGCAAACATGGCCAATAACTTTCATTCTAATGATGTGCAAAATGATTTGGGAACAAAACAAATGCTGCTGTTAGAAAACTTGCAGACTTCACTATATACAGTGTAGACCCTCTAAACTAAGTTTGGGGGATGTGATCTTTCAAGAAATGCAGACAAACTGTTGTTGTTTGTTTACTTCCACAGCATGTCTTGTAGAATTAACTGGAGTCACAGCAACAGCATCGTGCAGTCATATCTCAAGTCTAATAACAGAAGACAGGAAAAGATCAGTAAAGAAACAACTTCCCCAAACCAAAGCACAAATAAAACAATAAGTAAAACAGGCTGATCTAAAGTATGATTAAAGCTCAGCCTCATTAATATAAATGTCACTGACAGTTGCTAAAATATTGGAAAACCAAAATACTTACTGATGTCTTTCTGTCCAACAGCAGGAGTGCTGGTCCCTCAAAGATAGCAAGAAGCAAGCAGAGGGAGAAAACACAGAATTTTTTCAGAAACCAATTTGATCCTTAATGGCTGTGCAGTCATAATAACGTACAACACAGAGGGTCAATGTAGACCCCATACAACCAAATTAGACTGTGAAAACACCATCTACTGTGTCTGAATGTGTGGTATTCGCACTGTCAGTTTAGGCCTAAAGAGACATGTGTTTAAAAAAGACCACCTAATTTAAATATAATCATTACATGCTTGTGAAAAGCTAACTTCCAATATATAGAGTTTCTTATAAGCAAAATGACCAGATCTAACATATGGCAGTGTTCATATGTAACATAATGTTTCTTATGATTCAACTGTGGAATATAACTTAATTCTTTAGAAGGACAAGCTGCAATACTTTATTCTCAAGTATAAAGCCAACCTAGTCTTTAACCATTTAACAGGCCACTATTCTGGATTATAGCTTTCACAACAAAACTTGTTTTTAAACACATTTTTAACAAAATAAATACTATTGTTAATATTATTATTTAAAATGTAATTAAATAGAAAAGTCGGTTAAATATAAAAGCAGTTAAAGAAAGGCTAGATTTGACATTAATAGATGTCACAGATGTTCAAAAGCTGCCACAAAGCAGTAGCGGTTTTTGATACGGGCGACACGGGCGGTTGCCTGGGGCGCCATCATGGTGGGGGGCGGCATCACGGGCATCGGCAAAAAAAAAAAAAAAAAAATGCTCGTACTCATGCGTCCCCGACGTCAGCCAGCGCATATTGGGAATGGTACAGGCACCAATCGGTTTTCTATCGCCCATTTCCTGGGAGTATAGGGCGCCCTTTGTTTGCGAGGTGCACCTGCTGCTTGCGGCACAGGGAGGAGAGGGCGGGGCGGCGGGGAGCAGCATCTAATAACCAACTCGCAAAGTTAAACAAAATAAAAACAAACCAACAAACACGAAAACACCAGACATCATGATACAGACTTATAATTGGCACCAATGTTTTTTCGAAATTCTATACATGAAGAGTGAGCGTGAGAGCCCTCGGTGCGCCTGCTCGCTGCTGAAGTCAAAGTAAACTTTATTGTCATCTCCGCTACATACAGTCCAGCATATAGAGAGACGAGACGACGAGGCTCCAGTTACAGCAGTGCAAGTAAACAAAAAACAAATATAAAAAGAGTAAGAAAATAAATATACTCTTTAGGACTCGGGATAAAGGATCAATAACAATTTAAAATTTACAGTTTGATGATTTAAAGTCTCACACACAACCCGTCGAAAGGGGAGGGGCCAGCTGCTTCCAAATAGAGCACATTTCATTCATAATGTTGTAAATCCAAGCCCATTATATATTCATGATTTGAATCCTGGGTTGTGTGAAATCCCAGAAATAAACCCTAGACAAAGTGAATCCATGAACTAAGGCGTAGGTCTGTTGAGTTTCAGCGTTTTTGCATAAATAATAATACATAATACTGGTAACTTACTTAAATTGAGTTCTAATAACAAATTGATAAAAATTGAGTTCAGCCTACTTGATATTTTTAATTAAACACAATATTAGATTTTACAGTGCAGAAAAAAATACATAACTAGCATTACATACATTGTGCAAGTTCACAGCAATAATCAAGAGAATAGCCCAATGTTCAGAGGATTCTGGTAGAAGTAAAGAAGAAGACCTCTCTTTTAAAAACTGCTGTGACCACTGATGAATAAGTAGAATGTAAAAAGACCACAGGACAACAGAAACAGGACAAAACACAATCTACAAGTGAAGACAAAAATTAATGGCATGCAATTGTTGCATATAGACAGATGGCAACTGAAGAGAGGGAAGTGGAGAAGAAATGCTTATCGTATCATGAGAAGTGCAGCAACCTTAGAATATAGCAGCAAAACTAAGAGATGGTCAAAGGTCACCTGATCCAGGCCAAACTATAGCCTTTATCAAGTTTTAAGCTTAATCTTAAAAGTACAGACGATGTGTGTCTCCTGAACCCAAAATAGAAGGACACAAACTAAAAGCTTTGCCTCCTCTTCTACCACTGGCAACTCAAGGAAACAACAAAGTCACTCAGCCTGCAGTCTGAGAGCAAAGTCCTCTATCGGGACAATATGGTACAGTGAGGTCTTTAAGATAAGGTGGGGTCTAATCAGTCACGACTTTGTACACTATGTGAGGAGAAAGTTCTGATACTTAGGAATGTAATGTGCTGGACAAAGACATAGTTTTTTTGTAGTTTCACATCTGTACGCTACCACAGTGGATTTTAAATTAGCTGTTAATATATGATTGGAGTACTGCTTTTCAGCTTTAACTCAAGGGGTTTTACAGTTGGGCTGGCTATAGCCCAGGAGGTAGAGTAGGTCGGAAGGTTGGTTGGTTTGACCCCTGGCTCCCCCCACTGTTCATGTCAAATATCCTTGGGCAAGATAATAACCCCCGGTTGCTTTCCAATGCATTCACTGGAGTGTGACTGTTAGTTAGTAAGCACTTAAAATCATAGAAGAAAAAGTGAATGTGGCATGTTGTATCGAGTGCTCCGGTAGAGTAGAAAAGTCCTATATAAGAATCGGTCCAAACCAAATCACATCTTCTGCATCATCTGTCAAACATGGTTTTGGAAATGGTATGAGCATGTACGGCTGCACTAGTATTTACTGATGCGAGTGCTAATAGCAGGATGAAAGCTGAAGTGTACGGGGCTATACTGACCTCCTCAGATTGCCAAACTCAACAGAACTCACAGTGCATCAAATGACGAAAGATTCAACCCACATAGCAAAAGCAACCTGAAAGTTTATCAAGGCAAAGAAATTTCCTCAATGATACCATATTTTTCAATGGTCAGTCAAACAAAACTGAATGCAGAAAGACCCACAAAGGAGCAACTGAAGGTGGCTGCAGTAAAAACAAAGCAGAGCACCTCAAGGGAGGACACACAGAATTTGGTCATGGTTCTGGGTTCTGGACTTTAGTTATTGAGTACAAAGTGATTTCATCCAAATAGTAAAATACCCATTATATTTAAAATGATGTGAGTCTGTCCAATTAATAAAAAAAATGTAATGTCTAAAAGTTCATGCAATACTTAAATTAAATTTGAAAGTCAGTTTAAAATTTTAAGCTTAAAATGTATCTCTTTGTTGACTGTGAAAAAACTGAAGAACAATGAACTGGATCATGATTAATGATACACTGGAGCACAAAGAAATTATTAATCCATTGATAAGGTAAGAAGTAAATAACAGAGTGACACGTGGCTTGAACATGTGAATGAAAAGTTTCCCAATGATCTGTCTTGGGCACAGACAGTCAACATTGAGGTCAGTCTAAGTCTTTGCTGCTGTTGGTTTCAAAGTGCAATCATTCAGAGATATTGTCATGGTCTGGGTGAGCAGCTGGGATTTTCCATCAGTGCCAGAGCACCCTTGGCTCCGCCCGTGGGCACGGCTTTCTCAGCTTCACGCATCTGGAGCTAATTGGGGCAATCAGGCCAAAGAGGGATGTAAGCTCTGCGCTGTCATCTCCTCCCTGCCAGTTCGTCAGCTACCTGATGTTGGTAACCAGCTCCCACGTTCATGCTGCTAATCTCAAGTTGTTTGACTCACTTTATTTCATAAAGTGTTTTGAAACAACAAAATATACCCTTTATTTAAAAAAAACAAAGAAAGAGATTTTCCTTGCTTGTGCAATCAGTTAGTGCTCACTCCTTCACATTATCTTATCACTTATCACTGTAAGATAACGTAAGGCCATCTATCTAAACATTATCCTTTTAGATGGCACAATATGCTTGTGCTTCAGGACCTATTCTCCAGTGTCGACTACATGAATGTCATGATCCAAAGCATACCATATCATCTGTGAAACACATGCATGTCTTTGGCTCTGGGACACTAGTGTTTATTGATGATGTCAAAGTCAAAGTCAGCTTTATTGTCAAAGTCCATATGTACAGTCATACACAGGAATACACAGGAATTTTAAATTGCAAGTCTTCCATAGCAGTGTACACTAAAATATAAAGATAAAAAAAGGAAAATAAAATAAAATAAAAGTCTTATGTACAACACAATACCATACTATACAATTATTTAAAACCGCAGTGTCCAACACAATCATAGTGACTGTGGGCAAGTTTGTATGCAAGTGGGAGTGGGGCAGTCAGTGAAAAGGCAATGGTGGTGGGTCAGGTGGTGGTTGTATGTTTAAGTAATGGGGAGTTCAGAGGGAAAAGGTGAATGCAGGTCTGGTGTGTGTGACAGCAGGGAGTGAATTCAGCATCCTGACAGTCTATCAGTCTGCTGGTTCTGGCCTGGAGGCTCTTCAGTCTCCTTCCACATGGCAGCTTCTTCAACTGAAGAAGCTGTTGGATGGATGAGTGGAGTCACCTGTGGCGCAGAGGGCTTTCCAGATGAGGCAGTTGCAGTAGATGTCCTGGAAGGAGGGAAGAGAAGCACTCACGATCCACGAGCACCAACCCAGAAACCCAGCATCCAAAACCCCAAAACACAAACCATACCAAAACAATCCACAATTAATGACAATAATAATAAGTAATACACCAAACACAAAATCACTGAGTCAATGGACTCATGACCATGACACCCGAAGTCTTTGATGATTCCTTAGTCTTCTCCACATTCAGGGAAAGGTTGTTGTTGCTGCACCACTCGGTCAGATGGTTAACTTCCCTCCTGTAGTAGGTCTCATTATTGTTGCTGATGTGACCTACCACAGTTGTGTCGTCTGCAAACTTCATATAAAGGTTGGAGCTGTGTGATGGTGTGCAGTCGTGGATCAGCAGAGTGAAGAGCAGAGAGCTCAACACACATCCTTGGGAAGCCCATGTATTCAGTGTTCTTGAGCCGGAGGTGCTGCTGCCGACCCATACTGCCTGCTGTCTTCCTGTCAGGAAATCTAGCAGCCAATTACACAGCGAGGTGCTGACCCCCAGCAGATCCAGATTGTGAATGAGTTGCTGGGGAATGATGGTGTTGAATGATCGAGTCTTTGGTGCCGGTGTGAAGTTCTTCTGGTAAAGAGGTGGAACCAACAGTGGTCTGCAGAGTGGGCTTGTAGTCTGTGATGGTCTGCATCCCTTGCCACAGCCTCCGAGTATCTCTGCTGCCACTGAAGTTTGCAAAATCCTCCTGGAGTATTGCCTTTTTGCCTCTCTGATGCAGCGTGACAGGTTTGCCCCTGCTGTTCTTAAACTCATCTCATCCCCGGCTCTGAAGGATGCATTTCTCACCCTCAGGAGCCTGTAGACCTCATCTGTGAGCCATGGTTTCTGATTGGTCTGGACAGTGATGGTGCTTGTCTGTGACATCATTGATGCATTTTAAGATGCAGCCAGTGACAGTTTCTATATATTCCTGCAGGTCTGTGGTGTTGTCGTGTGTGACGGCCTTTTTAAAGATCTCCCAGTCTGTGGTTGAAAAGCAGTCTTGCAGTGCCTCTGAGGACCCTTCTGGCCACACATGTATCTGCTTACGAACTGGTTTGGTGGCTTTGAGCAGGGGCCTGTATGCTGGCATTAGCATAATAGTTATGTGATCAGAGGCACCAAGGTGGGGGAGGGGGAGGGTTTTGTAATCTCCTATCTGGGTGGTGAAAACATTGTCCAAAATGTTGTTTTCTCGTGTGGGGAAATTTAATGTGTTTATGCAGTTTGGAAAGCACAGTCTTTGGGTCTGCATGATTGAAATCACCTGCTAGAAAACAAAAAGGAGCACAAGAGTCCGAACACACAAGAAAACAGTCCAAGAACACAGGAAAACGGATCAAAAACAAAACCAAATCCGAGCCCAACAAGAGTCCATGAAAAGTTCAGGGGGCCGACCGTGCACACGGCAACGGTGGTGATGGGCAAACAGTTCTGGAGGCCGACCGTGCACACGGCAACGGTGGTGATGGGCAAACAGTTCTGGAGGGCGACCGTGCACACGGCAACGGGCAAACAGTTCTGGAGGCCGACTGTGCACACGCCAACGGCGGTGGAGGCAAAACCAATCAGGAGGCCGACCACTTGGAAGGTAGTGGTGGCCACTGAGCAGGTCTGGAGGTCGGCCGCGATGCCAGCGGCGGCGACGACGAACTCTTTCCGGAGGCCGTCCCCGAAGGCCATGATGCCAACTTAGAGGCCCGGAAAACAGCCGGCAGAGGCGAGGCGGAACGGGTCGAGTTGGCTCTGACGGTGGTGTGGCAACCGCAGGACCAGACGAGGCAGGACCAGACGAAGACGAAGACGAGGCAGGACCAGACAAAGATGAAGACGAGGCAGGACCAGACAAAGGCGAGGCAGGATCAGACGAAGGCGGAGCTGAAGCTGGACCAGGCGTGGATTAAGACACGGAGGCTGGACCAGGCGTGGATGAAGACATGGAACCTGACGGCAGCGGGACGGCTGCGGAACCTGACGGCAGCAACGCTGCAGGCGGTGATGCGAATGGTGATGATGTAGAAGTCGCGGGGGATGATTCAGCAGATGACGGCTGAACAGACTTCCCCGGACCATCAGCAGATGTGAGGATGTGCTGGGCGGGCTCCTCGGACCCACCAGCTAACTTGGCTTGAAGCTGAACCGGGCCCCTCGGGCCCTCCAGCAGATGTGACAGGAGGCTGAACGGGCCCCTCGGGCCCTCCAGCAGACATGGCATGATGCTGGACGGGCTCCTCGGGCCCTCCAGCAGACGTGGCATGAGGCTGGACGGGCTCCTCAGGCCCTCCAGCTGACGAGGCAGGACGCTGGCTGGGTTCACCTGAACCCCCAGCTAATGACACTTGAGGCTGGCTGGGTTCTTCCGAACCCTCAGCAGACGAAACTTGAGGCTGGCTGGGTTCTCCTGAACCCCCAGCAGATGAAACTTGAGGCTGGACGGGCTCCTCGGGCCTCCCAGCTGACGACACTTGAGGCTGGACGGTCTCCTCGGGCCCTCCAGCTGGAGCAGATGCAGGACCAGAGGCAAGTGGGACCCCTGGCTGAGGGTGAAGATGAGTGGCTGACTTAGCAGATGACAACGCTACTGATTCCTCCACTAACTGAACTACTGACTGGGTTATGGAATGTAACAAAGCTTGCAGAAAATCTGATTGTGGTAGCGACTGAGCTATGGATAGCGGGGGTGAAGACTGAGCTACGGGTGACTGAATTTGAGATGAAAGCGGTGGTGGAGTAGGTGACAGGGCTACAGGTGGCTGCTGAGCAGGGGACACTGGAAACTGAGCTGAAGGTGGCTGCTGAGCAGAGGACACTGGAAACTGAGCTGAAGGTGGCTGCTGATCAGGGGACACTGGAAACTGAGCTGAATGTGGCTGCTGACTGAATAAACATAGCCCCAGAATAAACAGTTCCAGACGAAACAGTCTTAACTCCTGGATCTGAAAGAACATCAGGAGCACAGTCTTCTGAACCAATGGGAAAATGATCGTTCTTAAAACGAAAACTTTTATTTTCCCGAACCGGAGAAACACTAGCTGTAGTGTTCATGAAGCTGGCGTTCGCAGCTTTGGGGGAAACAGTCTGTCTATCCCTTGAAAAAAAAGGCAAATGAAGGAAGACTCTGTCACCCTAGGCGGTTATTTGAGCTGAATCCCAGGCTCCTGCTGGGGCTGTGAGTGCTGACTGTGCGCTCGCTGCCTCCCTGTTGAAGATGGAGCGGCGCTGGCGGAATGTGACGAGGGAAGACTCTGCTGTGGCTGCTCCTGCAGTGATGTGGAAATGCTGGGTGAGTCGGGTGGCACGATGATAATCCCTAACATCTTATAGAATGTCTGAGCAGGCGTAAGCTGATTGCTGGCAGGCTGGAGCGTTTTCTGCGAGACCGGGGCGTCCGCGGTGAGGAAGCAGACGAGTGGGCCGAAGGATAGGCTGCTAGTGAGGAACGGCAGCACGGAGGCCCTCCAAGCGCTAGCCGGGTCCCGTCAAAACGGGAGCTGCGCTTCCACAGTGAGTCCGCTGGATCCATTACTGGTCGCGTCGTTCTGTCAGGGCTCTGTGTGCAGGCAGGCAGAGAGGAGGATCCAAACGCAGGACTCAGACACTAACTTGAAACTCAAAAACCTCAGCTTTATTGCTGGTACGAAAAAAAACCATGAAGTGAACATGGAATATGGAGAACAGAAACACAGGCAAAATCTGATGGTATGATGCAACACCGAGCATGGGAAAACACAGGGCTTAAATACACAGGGTAGTAATGAGGGAATGGGCAACAGAAGGGAGACACACCTGGGGGAGATCAGGGCTAACGAGACGGAGCAGCTAAGCTGCACACACTAACATAAGACAACGACTTTCACAATAAAACAGAAAACAAGAATTACTAAACCAGATGCAGACATGACACTGAGAGACAGACTAGACACTGAACAGAAACTGCAACACACATGAGAACCCAAAACCTAAGAACTGATCCCTCACCAAGAATAACAGAAACAGGTCTATAATGATAATAATAAACAAAGCACCAGAACATCAGAAAACAATCCATAATGCAAAAATAAACCAAAACATAATAAACTCAAAATACTGGTTCCAACGGACCCAGAACCGTGACAGAAACCGCTCTGACCAAAGTTTTTAATGACATATGTCTGAATACAGACAGTGGAAAAATGTCAGTCTTAGTTTTACTGGATCTCAGTGCAGCATTTGACACAGTTGACCACAACATATTACTCAAACGACTTAGTATATTCATTTTAATCAAATCTTATAAAATAAACTTAGATATGGGATTAAGTTCCATATCTTCCTTGATTTTCTTTTGTATTGGGAAGTAACTTCATTCTAATAATTCTGTTAGATCCTCTGGTATTCTAACTCCCAAACATTTAAAATACTCTGCTTGCCATGCTGAATGACACTTAGTTTTAATTTCTTCTGATGGAGTATAATTGTATTTAAGCAGTTGTGTTGTACTCATATTAACTTTATATCCTGATAATCGATCAAAGTATTCAAGAGATTGCACTAGTTTAGATAGAGAGTTTGCTGGTTGACCCCAAACTATTGAAATATCATCTGCATGCTTAGCAAGCCAGCTTATATACCTTCTCATGGATATTAATACCTTTTATTTCTTTGTTTAGCCTTAAATATTGAGCAAATGGTTCCAAGTATGGTTCCAGCACGGTGGCACGGTGTTTAGCACTGTTGCCACACAGCAAGAAGGTCCTGAGTTCAATTCCAACATCAGGCCGGGGTCTTTCTGTGTGGAGTTTGCATGTTCTCCCCGTGTTTGCTGTCTCGGGTACTCCGGCTTCCTCCCACCGTCCAAAGACATGCAGCTTGTGGGGATAGGTTAATTGGATAATCCAAATTGCCACTAGGTGTGAATGTGAGCGTGAATGGTTGTCTGTCCCTGTGTGTTGGCCCTGCG
>NW_024582634.1:55770-75689 GCF_018398535.1 Haplochromis burtoni
GGAGAACTGGGCAGGTCTTTCAGGAACTGTACTAAACTGGTTCAAAACATACTTAGAAAACAGGAAATACTTTGTATCAATAGGTAACTTCACATCTGAGCAGACAAGTATCACATGTGGAGTTCCCCAAGGTTCCATCTTGGGACCCCTCTGTTTAACATTTACATCTCCCACTGCATTCAATTTATTAATAGACACAAATACAACTAAGTCCCTCAAGATGTCAAGATACAGAGAAAAACCCAACAATCATATGACCCCCTATGAGCAAGCACTTTGGCGAACAGTGGGAAGGAAAAACTCCCTTTTAACAGGAAGAAACCTCCGGCAGAACCAGGCTCAGGGAGGGGCGGCCATCTGCTGCGACCGGTTGGGGTGAGAGAAGGAAGACAGGATAAAAGACATGCTGTGGAAGAGAGACAGAGGTTAATAACAGATATGATTCAATGCAGAGAGGTCTGTTAATACATAGTGAGTGAGAAAGGTGACTGGAAAGGAAAAACTCATGCATCATGGGAATCCCCCGGCAGCCTATGTCTATTGCAGCATAACTAAGGGAGGATTCAGGGTCACCTGGTCCAGCCCTAACTATATGCTTTAGCAAAAAGGAAAGTTTTAAGCCTAATCTTGAAAGTAGAGATAGTGTCTGTCTCCTGAATCCAAACTGGAAGCTGGTTCCACAGAAGAGGGGCCTGAAAACTGAAGGCTCTCCCTCCCATTCTACTTTTAAATACTCTAGGAACAACAAGTAGGCCTGCAGAGCGAGAGCGAAGTGCTCTAATAGGGTGATATGGTACTACAAGGTCATTAAGATAAGATGGGGCCTGATTATTTAAGACCTCTCTTGACAGACTGGTGACCTGTCCAGGGTGTACCCCGCCTCTCGCCCTATGACAGCTGGGATAGGCTCCAGCGCTCCCCGCGACCCTGAAAAGGAGAAGTGGATGGATGGTTCCAAGTATAACACAAATAACAATGGTGAACATGCACTGCCCTACCTTATTCCTCTTATCATCATAATACTGTGTGATAAACAGCAATTAATTTTAATCCTAGCCCTGGGGTTATCATATAGTGAATGTATTATCTTAATTATCATTTCATGTAAGCCAAATCTAAACAAGACTATATTTAAAAAAACAAAAAAAAGCTCCAGTTCACTGAATCCAATGCTTTTTCTGCATTGATACTGATTACCATTGCTTCTATTTTATTCTTTTAAATGTGGTTAATAATTTGTACATGATCTTCTATTAGGCACTCTCGAATAAAGACTGTCTGGTCATTATGTATTAGACTAGGTAAGAACTTTCTCTAATTCTTTTAACTTATTTTGTAAGTTTTCTAATTTCCTATTTCTCATCTTTTTCTTATAAGAGGATATTGCTATGATTTTCCCTCTCAGGACAGCATTTAAAGGGTCCTAGGGGAAACTAATAACCATTGTTGTTAGTTTCCAAGTAAAGGTGAATCTCTTTCTTAATCTGTTCTATAAACTGAGGATCACTGAGTGTGCTCGAATTCAGTTTCCAATTGTTGGATTTTGGTTGCAGGTTTAAATCAACAGTCAGGTGCGTGGTCACTTAAATCCATTGCCCCAATTTCACAAGTGCATATTTTATCTTTGTCTTTCCTGAGTGTTATAAAATAATCTATTCTTGTGTTTAATGAGTGGGGTGAGGAATATTAAGTATAATACCTTTGATAGGGATGTAAGTTTCTCCAAGACCAACCTCCTCAAATAACGTATTAATATTCTTAATTAATGGTTTTGTATTCAGTGCTTTTCCATTACAAATGTCTAATTTTGGTTGTAGATGTATATTTAAATCTCCTCCACAGATTAGAAGACCTATGGTCTCTTTGATAGCATCATATCAATTACGTTCTTAAAGAAATTAATGTCACTTCCTGGTGGCTTATATACAGTGTTGGGGAGTAACGGAATACATGTACCGCCGTTACGTATTTAAAATACAAAATATGAGTAACTGTATTCCGTTACAGTTACCGTTTAAAAAGGTGGTATTTAGAATACAGTTACTTTGTTGAAATAAATGGATTACACTGCGGTACTTTCCTGTTTCATTTTGTCGCGGGTCAGGACTGTTTGGGTTTTGTTTGACAGCAACGTTCTGTTGTTCTAGGCGGCAGCGTTACGGTTGCCATGGTTACAGGGCGACGCTCTCTCTCTCTCTCTGTGACTGTCTGTTTCCTGGGTGAGAGAGCGCCTTTTCGTTGTTGTTGTTGTGCTAAGCTAACAGGCAGAATGCTACAAGCATAGCTCTAAAGAATGTAGCATCATGGCCAGTGTAGTCCGTGTTGCAGGGAGAATGGACTGCCATACACGTTATGGGTCTGTGAGCGCGAGGAGGGAGAAAAAGGGGAGTGGAAAGGGACAAGTTGTCATCGAGCAAAAACGGGAGCTGGAAGCATGTAAATATAATAATAACCACTGCAGCCAAGAAGAGTGCCTGACGAGCCCAGTTGTAAGTAAGCTATTAAGACTCGACTGTACACCGTGTTCGTGTTTTCCTCCGAAAACAATAAGTTTCGTTGGAGCAGCCTTTCGACGCCTCTCTCTGTCTCTCGCAAGAAAAGTTGACCCACACAACAAAGTAAAGCTATTTTTCGGCTACGATCCGACAGGGACCCCGCCGTATTAGTCAGAGGTCCCTTTACTACAGTTCAGAGTCGCGGACCTTCAGTAATAGTAATAAATCACACAGCAATAGTACATTCACGTTGTTGTAAAAAGCATGATAATATATTAAGTAATCCAAAGTATTCAGAATACGTTACTGTCATTGAGTAACATAACGGAATACGTTACAGAATACATTTTGGGGCATGTATTCTGTAATGGAATACATTTTAAAAGTAACCTTCCCAACACTGCTTATATATATTTAGTAACGTGACTGGATTCCCCTCAATATTTTCCCTTACTAAAATAAATTGCCCCTCCTTATCACTTATCTCAAATAGTTTTTCAAAGTGTAGTTTGCCTGATAGAAGGATAGCCAGTCCTCTCCTTCGTCCAGGCACTTGGTATTTTTCAAGCTTCTCATGCTCCTCCTTCCTGATAGCGATATTACTTGACTTAGCTACATCTACCACTACAGCCATCTTCTTTTGCTTGTCGACCGCTAATATGTTCAGTTGGTTAGCCATTGTCTATCTTTATATGTAAGTCAAGCACCCTGGGAGTTGTCTCTCATTTTTTGACTTTGGGAGTGGCAATGTCATACTCGGCATGGATGTTCCTGTATACTATGCAGCTACTTCGTTATGGTGTTGCATGTATGCTCTGCCTGCTAGCAACGTGCAGCCTGCTGTTATGCACTGATTTCTCACAGAGGCATCTTTATACCGTCTGCATCTGGGGCTTGTCTGATACCAAAAGTAAATGGACAGTTGACTCAATGACATAATGAAGGAATTGCCCAAACCTGCCCATGAAATAGCCTTTATCAGTTAAGAAGATAAAGTCCTGGAGTTGATATAAGGTGCGGTGTCTGCATTTGGAAGGTTTTCTGTAAACAGACAAAAGAAGCTCTACATGTAGCTGAAACAAGCCATCCTTAAAACAAAAAAAAAATACATCTGACAAATTGCTACAATATTAGAAGTGGCAAAAACAGCTTGATGATACATCCTGGAAAAATGTTACATCCTGAGAAAGAAGGAAAGCGCAACACAAAAAGACCTGGACCTCCACAGAAGATAACAGAGGTGGATGATCACAGAATCATTTCCATGGTCAAGCGAAACCCCTTTACAACAGCCAACCAAGTGAACAACAAAAAGTGATTGCTGCCTAAACCTAATAACTGACTGGGCCACCCTTTTAGCAGCAGCAACTGCAATGGGGGGGGGGGGGTGCATCACTTTTTCAAACAGGGTCATGTACGTTTGTATTTTCCCCCCTAATAATAATAAACAACCCTAAAAATGTTGAACATTTTGAACATTTGTTCAGCGATCTGAGACATTTGAGTGTGACAAACATACAAAAAAACAAATAGAAATCAAGAAGTGAACAATTTTTCACGCCACCGTATATTCTGTTCCTGCTAAAACCCAGGATGTTTTAGCATGAGCTGTGAAAAGATCTTACTGAAACATAACCGATTGCCTTAAACATTTATTATGTTGTGCTCTGTAGTTTATGTTTCTGTGGCTCAGGGCCAGTTGCAGCACTTGCAGGAGTCCCAGTAGATGAGGCCAGGCTGGCAGCGGTGCAGGTAGGTGTTTCCCTGGAAGCACTGGAAGAAGGTGGTTTTGTCAGCTGGGTTTTCATATAACCCATCAGGACGGCCACGGCAGAAGTCAGCACTTGGGTCCCTAGTGGTGGTAGGGCGTGGAGTGGTGGTGGGCTTTGGCGTAAAGCCTGCACAATGAGACATGAAAAAATATAAGTTGCACACAGCAAGAGATTTTTTAAAATCAAATCTAAGTTAGTGAAGCTAATTTACAGTAATTACCCATCAACATTCTGAGGTGGTTGATAAGAGGATATGTGCCAGCTGAGCAGAAGTATCCACTGAAGTCATCCATATCCAGAGTCCACACATGGGCACCTCCCAAGTTGTTGGCAGTCATCCATTGAACCTACAGGACAGCAATATAAGGAAGCAAGAACTCTTAGAATAATTACAGGTACAATTCAATAGAGCACAACAAAAATGAATAAAAAGCATAGCTTTTCCTGTTTTAGCACAGAAATTCTTTACCTTGGAAGAATAGCTGCGCTTGTCATCATAGCCCAACCAGGAACTCCCATAGGTGGCATATGGAACCTCTTGTTCAGAGATCCACCCAACACTAGCAGTATTAATGAAGTCACAGATCTGATAAGAGGGACACATAGACCTACATCAGATAACAGTGAATTTGTGATAGTGATACTCTATAGCTGTATATAATTGCCCACAGATGTTAGTCAAGGGTAATAATAGATATTTTGAGGAATAGATGACTTTTAGCATATACCAATCAGAGCTTTTTAAGAACCTTTTGTACCTCATAGAAGGCCCAGAATCCAGCAGTTTGAGTGTAGGGTCCAGGGTCTGCAGGGCCATTAGCTGGTGCTCCCAGGCCATTTGCCCCACTGCTAAGACGGTAGGTTCTTCCATAAGTAGGGAAACCTAGCAGCAGCTTTCCAGATGGTGCTCCCAGGGATATCCAATAGAATACAGAGGAGTTCTACAAAAAAGGAAAGGAAACTTCATTTCAACTGTAAATCTGTACCAAATTCTTCAGAATTTATTACTTCTTTACCAGCTTTACCTGTTTCTCTGAATCTCCTTTAGAGATCAGTTAGACAGAGAAGCTGTAATATGAATTAATATATTATATATATATAGTATTATATATATATAATTCAGTAGTATATATATATAGTTAACTATTATGACTAATATATATATATTATTAGGGGTGCAACGATATTCGTATCGATATTGAACCGTTCGATACAGTGCTTTCGGTTCGGTACGCATATGTATCGAACAATACAAAATTTGTAATTTATTTTATCAACTTTCCTTCTGACGATGCTGTCTGTGTTGAGCGCTCAGTGAATCTGCGTTCGACTACTCCGCCTAGCGCAGTGCAGCCTAGCTGTCGAACGCAGATTCACTGAGCGCTCAACACAGACAGCATCGTCAGAAGGAAGAGCGCAGGGCAAGCTAGCGAGACAGAAGTTAAGCTCTCCTTGCAACATGGACCTCCCCCACCCTCATTCAGATCTGGCGTTTGGAATTATTTTGGTTTTCATGTGACGTATGACCCTGAAGGTAAGCGAGTCATGGACTAAAGTAAAACAGTATGTTGGATGTGCCATGCAATGCTCAATTACATGGGTGGGAACTAGTGTGTTAGCGCAGTTAGCTCGTTAACGTGTTGGCCGTCTAGCCCCATGCACGGGGCGATCGGCGGTAGCTCGTTAACGGAGATTTGCCGTGTTGTGGCGTTAAGGTCATTTCAACGAGATTAACCTGAAAGCACTAGTGGGAACACAACGAATATGACTGCACATTTACGCCGACATCATCCTAGTGCAAAGACAAAAACAACAAGCATGCTACTAACTTTAGCCGAGTCATTTAGACAGCTGTTAGCACATGATTCTCCTTATGCTGCTGAGAATATAGCCCAGAAGAAGCGGATAGTATAGCTTTTATTTTGGAAAGAGACATTTCTCTGTAATAAACTCTCTTTTCCAAAGATGAGTGATTCCTCAATCAGATACAGGGCTCGCAATATCGCTAGCCCGACGTCCCGGGGCTAGCGATTTTTTTCAGTCGGGCTACCAAAATCTATCTCTGCCCTGCCCGTCGGGCTATTGTAGGAAGGAAAAATATATGTCAATGCTTTTTTGCTTTCACTTTGCAATCGCGCGAACTGTGTATAGAGAGCGACAGCACTGATCTGTGAGTGATGATAATTTGCGCACCAATTCCTCTGACATCGTCTTATTAATCGTTAGCTTACTATGCAAACATGACAAGTGAAATCTCCCGCAGCAAGCTTAAACATGTGAGAGGTTGATCGCGCAGAGAATCGCTGAGCTTATGTGAGTGCGTGTGTAAAAGCAGCAGGATTATATTTGACTACGATGACCTGGATGACTGAGAACCTTCACAGACAGATATATATTTTAGTTCTGCTGAGCCAAATAAGACAGGTCAGGGTGAAGAAGTGACAGCCAAAGAAAAGCTTACCACAAAACAGAGAAGTTATGACAAATCAGACTATAAGGCAAAAAGAAAGTGCAGCTTTATGGTTTCATGGACAAAAGAATTTCTGTGGCTGCAATATGACGAGCTAAATAACCAGGGCTGCACATAAGTGGTCCGCAGGTGCGCATTCGCTGTCAAAATAAAAAACACGCACAAGGGTTAGGGTTAAATTTAAAAACTGTACTTTTGAGTTAAAATATATATTTATAATTTTAATAAATGACAAATTAAAAAGGCATGAACATTTTTTTTGTATCGAAAAAATATCGAACCGTGACACCAAAGTATCGAACCGAACCGAACCGTGAATTTTGTGTATCGTTGCACCCCTAATTTTTTTTTTCTTGATTCTGTCCACGAAACACTTTCATAGCAGTTTCCACAAGCACTGCATCTGTACTTCCCCAGTCTCTTCCTTACCACTCTTCTATGAACTCTGTTCTTCAACTTCCACAATTTAATCATTGGCACTACCTTCACCTGTTTCCTCTTCATCCCAAAGTCATCTTATAGAACGCTATCTAGTTCTGCCTGGCTAAGGGAGATAGGACACCACTTTGCAGTGTCCTATCTCTTTCTGTAACTTCTGTATAAGATGCAGTCCACCTTTATACACCTTCCTCCACTCATATGCCACCTTATGTTCCTCCCTCTTCTTGTTATACATGTTCCCTACAGCCATTTACATCCTTTTTGCAAGACTGACTGCCATCTGTCCTTCTACTTTTCTCTCCTTAACATCATACCTACCCAACACCTACTCATCACCTTGTCCCCTTCACCTACATTTCAACTGAAGTCTGCTCCAATCGCCACTTTCTCCCCCGAGGGGGCATACTCCACCACTTCATCCAGCTTGCTCCAGAATTCCTCTTTCCTTAATCATTAATCGAATCTAATTTAGTTCTAGTTGGACCTCAGTGCAGCAATCGGTAGCACCGACCACAATATTTTACTAAGAGATTAGAACATACCATTAAAGGAACTGTGACGCAGTAATTCAAATCATATCTATCTGAAAGCAAACGAAAAAAACAAACAAACAAACAAAAGGTTTTTAGTGGCCTAATCAAAGTCAGGCCTTAAATCCAAATAACCCACAAATGTGGCTGAATTACAACAATTCTTTAAAGAGTAGGCTGACCTGGGCCTCCAGGTGAAAGAGTCATTTCTAGTTACTGCAAATGTGGAGTGCAGTTTTGGCTGCACAATCAGGTGTTAGGTTTAGAGAGCAGTTACTTTTTTCAGGTAGGTTTCGATAGCTTTTTTCTCTGAATGAATGAAATCATCATTTTAAAACTACATCTTGTATTTACTCTGATTATCCATCCATCCATCCATTCGCTTCCGCTTATCTTTTTCAGGGTCGCGGGGGGCGCTGGAGCCTATCCCAGCTGTCATAGGGCAAAAGGCGGGGTACACCCTGGACAGGTCGCCAGTCTGTCGCAGGGCTAACACATAGGGACAGACAACCATTCACACTTGCACATTCACACCTAGTGACAATTTAGATTAATCAATTAACCTATCCCCACAAGCTGCATGTCTTTGGACGGTGGGAGGAAGCCGGAGTACCCACGCAAACACGGGGAGAACATGCAAACCGCACACAGAAAGACCCCGGCCTGATGGTGGAATTGAACTCAGGACCTTCTTGCTGTGCGGCAACAGTGCTAACCACCGTGCCACCGTGCTGCCCTACTCTGATTATCTTTGTATAATTATAACATTTGTTCTCATAATCCGAAACAGCTAAGTGTGACAAATGTGAAAAAAAAAACATGTTGCCATTCAGTTGTGTATTACTGTGCTACTTTGTGTTTCTGTGAGACTGTCTAGCACTAGTACTACAAAATGTTGGTACTGGTCACTAAGTGCAGCAGTACTGTACTTAGTGTTTCCAGTTTTTTCTCATCAGTATGAAAAATCCTTTTTTAATTTCACATTTAAAAATGGTTTTTTTTACAGTTATTATGAAATCAGTATTCATTATTATTCATTCACATGAACACAGTGAAAGATGTAGATGTGTTGGTGTGTTTCTTACTATATTGTAATGAATTTGTGAACCAGGGTCCGCAGAGCTACTGTAAAGAGGGCTGTTGTGTCCAGTTACTGCCTCCCAGTGTCCGTGGAAGTCATAGGTCATGATGTTGATGAAGTCAAAGTGTCTGTTGGGTTTTTATTGAACAGTAAATGTAAAATGGGGTTTTGTGTCATTTGAAATGAGTAATAGTGATATATCTATTTCAGTACACGACACCTACTTTATGGATTGGTGTTACTTTGTTGAAAATGCGCATACATGCTTAAACTTACGGTGCAATCTTGTTAACTTCGTATGCTCTGTCAATGGTCTGACGGATTCCAGCAACACTGGCCGACAGCAGCAGCTGACTCCTCCCGCTGTCTTTTGCATCATCCTCAAAGGCTTTGGCCAGCTCCTATAGACACACCAAACTAAAGCAACTTAGATCCAGTTAGTTTCACCGGTCACACCCTGGCATCATTAACAACAGAGGAGTTGAATCAAGAAACCGTATCTAATGCCATTAGGTATATCAGTAGCACAAACAGACCAAATACTGTAATATGATCATGTATTGATAGATTTTAATGTGTCCGCACTGTACTAGTCTACTGCATTAAAAGAAACAAACATGCAGTATGGCCTGGGCCACATTTTATTTAATGTCTTTGTGAGGTTTACTATATGGGCCCTACATAAAGGTATATAGACTCTATTTTAACAGGATTGGCTGACTTTTCTGGTAACAAAATTGCAATGCACTAGTTAATAACAGATAACATATAATAACATTTAAGAAGGATAAACATTACAATACAAAAATAATACACCATTATAATACATTGGTATTGTATTGAAAATTTAAGGACAATGTGAGCTGTGTTTACCGTGACCAGTAGAGTAAATTTCTCTTTGTCCCCCACTGGGCTGCCATTGTGTCCAGGATATTCCCAGTCCAGGTTTAGCCCATCAAAATTATGGGTGTGAAGGAAACTGATAACAGAACTGATGAAGGCTGCACGACTCTCAGGTCTGGCAACCATAGCAATGAATCTGGTGCAATGCAGGGAAAAAGAACCGTAATAAAGGAAGGTTTTTGAAATAGATACGAAAATATGAGAACTGGTGTAGATGGAACTCACGGGCTGACTCCATTGACCGTTCCTCCAACAGTCAGCAGAGTCTTCAAAGCAGGGTTGCTGGTAATAGAGAGGCAGAGAAAAGACAGGACCTTAAATAATTCAAGAACACTTTACCCCCATTTATACTCCCGATGACTGTGTATTTCACAGCCATGGGTTGCCTGGAGAATTAATAATGGCTTATGTCATACAGTTATATATATATATAATATTCTTAGCTATAATTTTATTTTATTTTTTGCTCAACATTTTAATGAGATCTGAAAAAGGATTCTGCACATAACAGAATCCTGAACAATCCACCGAAAAGGGCAGAAGCAGGTTGGAAGCCCTGGCTGGTTGCAGTAGGACTGGGTGATAATTATAGAGGTTTTCTGATGTATTTAGATGGTACACCATAATAATGATAAATATTGTGGTAGCTCCATTTAGATAAAATTGAATGGGAAAATCTGTTTTTGCTCCATTTGGTGGTTAAATACCTGATAAATACAGATGCTGCTTTAACACACTGATGCTCACATTCTGTCATATTGCCAGTATGTCCAGCTCAATTACTTGCTTTCTACAAATAGATCCTACTGTAATCCAAGCTTTTTGTTGCACACTTTTTCTCTGGCATCCTTTTGAAATCTTAGCACCACTTAATAGCTAACTCGGATTGTAACTTAACTTTTGCCATAATCAAACTACTGACCTGATACTGATGCAAATGAAAAGAAAATCTGTCAAAAAGTGGCACTGAGGCTTGATGTTTCTGGGTCGAGGGTTCTAATTTGTCACTGGTATGACCTTTGCTTGATGTTCTTCATCCAAAAACATGCTCATGTGTAGTTTAAGATCCTGGAAAGACTCCTTTGTTTATTATAAGTTATTTACTTTCATCCTAATTATTTCTAAATAATGAAAAAATGTTGGGATGGGATTAGAGATCACAGATACAGTCATGGTGAAAAAAATGCACTTCTGTTTCTTCTAAGGTTTGACATATTAGGACATAATAAAAAAATTTATCTTAACAGGTGTTAAAATTGGATGAACACAACATGAGATTAACAACAACACTTCACATATTACACCATATCATCATATAAAACACAAAAAATCTGAGCCAAAGTGCAGAAGTGGTGTGTGAAAACTAGGTGCACCCCAGGATTTAGCAATAACTGCATGATGTCATCAGTCTCTCACATTATTGTGGACTAATTTTGGCTCTTATTCACTATTTCTTTGCAACTTTGCATGAATTCATTGAGGTTGCGAGTGTTTACGCACAGCTTTCTTAACCTTTTGAATTCCAGGGCTATTCTGAGGCTCCTGCTTGAAGATGACATGCCCAAAAAGTGCTTTGAGCGCTCTGGGAGAGTAGATAAGCACCACACCACACTACATTTACCTAAAATGAACTGATTAAGTCTCACCAAAAAGAATCAAAATATGGACATTACCTGCAGAAAGATCAATGCTACTGAAATGAAACAGAGCAATGTTACAGAGGTTTAATTAAATATATATCTAGTGTTTTGCAATTTGGTACAAATGGTACCATCTATGAAAGTGGAAAGTTCTTAGGTATTGAATAGCAGTTGGTGGTGATCATAGAAACGGTTTGTGAGGTTTTACCTGAGATTGTAACGTTTCTGTGGATACCATACATGTCTACATTTAAACAACAGACCTGGTGGCACAGCCCATGAAACCAAATGTTCCCTCTCTGCTCCCAGTACCAGGGGCATCAGGGTTCAACAGGTTAAGGTCCTGCACAGAACTGTAATCAGGTTGAAGTCTAATCTTTGAAAAGCTGATGGAGCACCATTCAACCATTCTGTTGTAGACTTGCCTTCGTGCTTGTGCTTTGACCAAGCTTTAGCTAACCAACAGCCTCATAATTGACTGTATAATGCTACATAGTGGAGTTCATGGTTGACACAATGACCAGGTAACCAGAATCTGTGGCTGCAAAACAAGCCCAGATTATCACCCCTCTACCTCATACCAACTGTCAAGCATGGCTGAGCTTGGTCTTTGTACTAATACGCTAACATGCTTTTGTCAAACGTGGCGCCATGCATTTTGGCCAGACATTTGCACTTTGGTCTTGTCTGTTCAGAGAACAATGATCAAGAAGTTGTGGTTTGTTCAGATGCTGTTTTGCTGAGCTAAGTCATGCTTCCATTTTTGTTTTACAGAGAAGAGGTTTCTTATTTCTCCTCACCCAACCAAACAACCATACTTTTGATTTTCAATTACTCACCTGCCTCCAACTCAGCCTATCTCTTCTGTAACATCAACCATCTCTTAAAGTGGGTCTACTTTCTCTTTACTGTGACTGTCGTAGTTGTCTAAATTAACATTGGTGCCCAGCCTGACTCTATGACTGAGCAAACTCACACATTCTTGAGGCTGTTGAGGCTGCTGTACAGCTGCGGATCATTCCACTCAACGGGGGTGATCTGGTTGAAGCTGTTAATGGTGGCCAGAGCATAGATGACATGGGTGCACAGGAAGGGATCGATGTTGTCTGGAGTGAATTTGCCAGCACTTGGTCTGTACTGGGCCCAGTTGGTCATATGACACACCAGCTTACTAGATGAAACTGAAGGAAGACACATTCGGTTTTCCCTGTAACCATCATGGTGATGAGATGACTCGATCACTAAATACAAATACTTACCATTATGTAAAATGAATAGAATGCCCAGAGCTGAGAAAGAGATGGAAAAAAAGTAAATCGGGTTACCTAGAAACTATAAAACTTAGAGACAACATAGAATACAGAAGATCATGTCACAAACTCCATCCATCATTTTTCTGCTGCCTAATCGTGTCAAGGTTGCAGCAGTCTAAGTAGCAGTACAAGCTGAGATGCTAGGACCTCTCCCTTCCCTGTCACTTCCTCCAGCTCTGTGTGGGAACACCAAGGCTTGTCAAGGGAGCTGACAGATTTAATCTCTCCAGCATACCCGGGGTCTGTCCTGAAGCCTAGATTCCTGCAACACCTCACCTAGGAGACACCAAATAGGCATCCTAATCAGACGCCGGAATTACTTCAATTTGTTCATTTTCATGTGGGTGTCATGATCCTGGGCCATGTTGGCCCAGCATTCTTAGTTTTCATGTATTTTTGTATTTTGTTCTTTATTTAGGCCATGGGTCCTGGGTTGCTCTGTTAAGTTGTTCCTTATTTGATTTCCTCTGTGTATCTGTGAGCCCTCGTCTCCCCTCCTTGTGTTTTATTCCATGTTTCCCCAGCCCGCTATGCCTGTGCTCTCCTGTCTCTCTCTCTCCTCCTGTCTGCACCTCTGTGTACTTCCTGTTTTACTTTGACAGTCTCCCGTCAGTGTTGTGTTACTCCTGCCGTGTCTTGTTATGATTATCTGTGTCAGCTGTCTTTCCTGTGTGCTCCCACTTCCCTCGTTAACCCTCTGTGTATTTATGTGCATGTCTCCCTCAGTTCGGTTTCGCGTCGTCAACGTCTCCTCCCCGAACCTCTGTGCTTTTCTGTGTTCCCTCGGTCCTCAGTTAGCATTCCCAGTTTAGTTCTGTTTCTTTGTGAAGCCTGCAATAAAGCAGTGATTTTGAGTTCAGCTTTTTGTCTCCGTGAGTTTTGCGTTTGGGTCCTCCTCTGCCTCCACACAGCCAGTTCATGACAGTGGGGGACTAGGGACTCTACTCTGAGCCCCTCCCGAAGGGCCTCCAAGGTCCACACCCTATCTCCACGGTTGAGGTCAGACACCCAATGGAGGAAGTCTATTTATGTCGCATTTTTAACTCTTTCTTTGAGGCAGTTTTACTCACGGACAGAGTTGAGAATAGGAATGTAGCCTGACCAGTAAAATGAACAGCATCGCTTTCATGCCCATCTGTCTCTGCCTCACAACAAACATGAACCACTGCCAATGCCAGACCAATACGCGTCTCAATTTCCCACCTTGAGAAACTCATCCACCCCAGGGGGCCTGCCACCGAACCCCCCCCCAAATTTTGTTCAGTTATGGCTGACCAGACCCAAACTAAACTTATCTTGTAATACTTGTCAGCTGCCTCCAGTCTAATAACAGGATACTGTTGGAATACTGCGCTCCGAGTCACACTCCTCAGTCTCTATGTTATTGTCCTGAGCAGGAAAATGAAGTCCTCAGTTAGGACACCTTCCACCAGCTCATGTTGGGACTACAAACAGGGGTCATACTCTGAACTGTTCAGCACATAAAATAGTCAAATGTGGTTTGTTTCAGCCAAACCATATTTAACCTGTACCTCTCAAACTACTAACTTCTCCTTATGCTCTACTTCTGAATAAATAAACAAAGGACAACTATTGTATAAATGGATGAATAAATGAATGTAATATTTAATGAAATTTACCTATGAGGAGTTTCCCCATGTTGCTTTCAGGTTCCACGGGTTTCCTTTCGTAGAAGTGAACTTCCAAATGAGTGAATCAGTTTCATTCACTGGCACACAAGTAACAAAATCAGACATTAAGTGCTGTCACAGAAACATTTTTTCGCTAATTAACTACCTAAGCTTCACTTGAGCAAAATTTTACAGACTGCGTTTTACAAATGGACAAAACTTAGATTAAACTTTGATGCACTTGTAACAATTAATTATTAAAACATACATAATAAAAACCTAATAACTAATTTATCTTTAATTTTAGGCTTACATGTAGCTACTATAAAATGCACTACAAGCAACCAAGCCAGACAAAAACAATGATGATCTCATTACCGTTTGACAAGAAGAACTGAAGCAGATTTGAGAGCTTGTTTGAGTGGGTCAGATTTATATCATCCTAATGACTAATAGAAGGTGTCAAAGTGCAGCTGATAAGAGCTCAGAGTGGTGGGAGTCTGATGTGCCTAATAACCCCCCACCCCCTTCTAGTAAGACCTGCCAAGCCCAGTTAAGAATTTGACCCAATTAGATAAGTAACTGATATCGCAATGATAACTGTAATCAGCTTTTACTTAGTCACTGGAATTTACCAATGATCATCAAACAAACCCTACAATAATACACTGCTCTATTATTGTAGAAGTACAGTGACTTGAGGCAACTTTTGTTTGAATTGAATTCAAAACTATTAGCTTTCATCTCCGGGTGAGCATGAATATCCACAGCAAAGACATGAGAGCTGTAGTTACACATTACAAATTAATTCAAAGTAGAGTTAAAACAAGGATAGATTTATATTAAAAGTCACAAAATACAGCTATATCCAGCTGTATATAAAGTAACTACATACAGTACAGTTAGCTATCCTTAACCTTTAAGCAAGCAGCCTAAATATGAATTTCTTAAATGTTTGAGCAGCAGTGGACTATGCATGGAATGCAATCCTGGATAATGGTGATCACTGGAATCTGCTTTGTGTTGACGTTTTTCCTTGTGTATGTCACTAATCAGGCACACCATTAAAAATATCTGCTTAGTGATCTATAGGTCTGTCACTAAAACAATTCTGATCAGATGATTATCAGAACTGAATCTTTCACAGCAGAACACTGCTCAGTAACAAGATGCTAGTCTACATCTATCATGTTATATCACACCATATTTCATTATTAGTTAGCAGAATTTACTGTTATTAATTCACAAAGATACAATATACGCTGATTACAGTTAGCATTGCAATATCAGTTACTAATCTGATTGGTCAAATTCTTAACTGGATTTGTAAGATCTTACAAAGAGTTGGGGTGGGACTGGTGGGAATCCAGTCTGAACACTGGATTCAGTGAACGGCTGGTACTCTGGTGCAGTCAGCACAATCTGGAGCTGAACACTCTTAAGACTGTAGAGATGACAGTGGACTTCAGGAGACATCCCTCAACTCTGCTCCCCCTCACCATATCAGACAGCCCTGTGTCAACTGTGAAGACCTTCAAGTTCCTGGGTACAACCATCTCCCAGGACCTGAAGTGGGAGACAACATCAACTCCATCCTCAAAAAGACCCAGCAGAGGATGTACTTCCTGAGACAACTGGGGAAGTACAGTCTCCCACAGGAGCTGCTGATCCAGTTCTACACTGCGGTCATTGAGTCTGTCCTGTGCTCCTCTGTCACAGTCTGGTATGGAGCAGCCACTAAACAGGACAGGAGCAGACTGCAGCGGATTGTACAGGCAGCAGAAAGGATCATCGGCGCCCCCTGCCCTCCATCCAGGATCTGTACCTCTCAAGAACCAGGAAACGGGCAGGGAAAATCATCACAGACCCCTCACACCCTGGACACAGACTTTTTGACCTGCTGCCCTCTGGCAGACGGTACAGAAGCCTGCAGACCAGGACCACCCGACACAGGAACAGTTTCTTTCCCCTCGCCATCTCCCTCCTAAACAGTTGACCTGTCACACTGCTCCCACTGCCAGACTGCAGCTGCACCTTATGTACATTTTGTAGTATTCGTTCCACCTCATTCATTTCTGTATTTTATGTATATAAGTTCAGATTCGTTATTTATAGTTGGTTTACACAGCTTTGTGTATGTATGTGTAATGTGTATATATAGACATGTATGTGTGTGTGTGTGTGCGTGTGCGTGTGTGTGTGATTTACATTGCTGTGCTTGAGAGCCACCATCTACCGGAACCAAATTCCCTGTATGTGTCTGCACATATACTTGGCCAATAAACACGATTCTGACTCTGATTCTGATTCTGAACTCTTATCACCTGCACTTTGACATTGACATTGAGATGATAGAAATGTGACCACATCAAACAAGCTCTGAAGTCTGCACAACTTTAAAACCACTGATCATCTTGTTACAGTTTGTGTTCTGTTGTGAAAAATTCTGACAATCATCTGATCAACATCATCTTACTCTCACAAAGCAGATCTATACAATATTACGCAGGTGGTTTTAAGGTTGTGCCACAAGCGAAGGGTCACTGAATGTCAGTGAAAAGTAGATCCCAGTGATCACCATTACTAAGAACATTGCCTCAATGTAGAGTCAACTACTGCTACACATCAAATATTTATAAAATTAATATTTAGACAACTTGTTTAAAGGTTAAGGATAGCTAACCGTGGCTGCATGTAGTTACTTTATATACAGCTGGATATAGTTGTATTTTAGCTTGTATTTTTAGCACAAATCTATCCTTGTTCAGAAACCTACTTTGAATGAGTTTGTAATGTGTAATTACACCTCTCCTTTGTTTGCTGTGGATATTCATGCTTACCTGGGAATGAATGCTAGTAGTTTTGAATTCAATTCGACTCAACTATATAGTATAGCCAAACAGTCACCTTTACGTAAATTAATTTTTTTATAAAAATGAATCAAAACTGTAGCTCAGGTGGCAGAGCAGGTCAGTCACTAATCAGAAGGTCGGTGGTTCGATCCCAGGCTGCCTCCTGCATGCCAAATATCCTTGGGCAAGATACTAACCCCATGTTTGGCTACTGGTGGTGGTCAGAGGGCCCGGTGGCGTCAGTGTCCGGCAGCCTCGCCTCTGTCAGTGCGCCCCAGGGCAGCTGTAGCTACAATGTAGCTGCCATCACCAGTGTGTGAATGTGTGTGTGAATGGGTGGATGACTGAATGTAGTGTAAAGCGCTTTGGGGTCCTTTGGGACTAGAAAAGTACTATACAAATGCAGGCCATTTACCATTTACCATTTTAAAACTGATAATACAATCTGGGGTCTGTGATATTACTCATTACTGCTCTTGTATTTAAGTTGGCAGGTTTGGTCACACATTGGCCTTAACACACTGGGTAGCATTAGCAATTTATAACAGCTGGTGTTGGGTTTGTTTTGTTTTCAAGGAAATGCATGACTTTTCTCCTGTATCTCAATTTGAGTGAATATTTAAGATTGGATCCATTGGATTCACCCAGGAATGGTTTAGGAATGAGAAGGAACGATAAAGGAATAGTTCACTCAACAGAGCTCTGACTGTTTGTCAGCCTGGCTACAGAGCTGAAGAGAAACCTGGGGTTGTTCTTATTTTCTTCAATCAGTGATGAATAGTAAGATGTTCTGGCTTTGTGGAGGGCTTTCTTATAAAACAGCAAACTATTTCTCCAGGCTAAATGATGATCCTCTAAATTTGTGACACGCCATGTTTGAGAATTATACCACGGAGTCAGGTACTTCTGTCATGCAGTTTAGGTTTTCGGTTTCATGTTCACACCCCGTTGCTGTTTGTACCCACTGCTGTAAATAAACACTCACCTGCACCAGAGCTGCCGCCTTTTGGGTCGTTTCTCCACCTCCACACGGCTTGCCCCGGCAAACCGTGACAACTTCTGATCTGGGTTCGGTTGCTCCTCCCTGGCTGACCACCTGTGAGCAATCATGCCAGCAGTATATCAGACCTGCGCTCTCAACCATTCATCGCCTGAGTATCTGCTATCCCCATGTCAGTCGAGTGGAGCATCATAACTCTGTCAGACGCTGTGTGATGTCTTACTTGTTTTTCTTGTCCTCAGAGGTAGCACCTGGAGTGGAGATCTTGTCTCCCTCACTCCCGCCTTCCTGGACCTGGGCTGCCTGCTGCTAACACGACGTGGCCTGCCGGCCCACCACTCACTTGCCTGCCTCCCCACGCTTCGACCGCTTCCAGGCTTCCGCCCCACCTGTCACCTCCACCTGAAACCAAGTAAGGCAACTCAATTCAACTGTGGAGGATCGTTGATTGTCTGCTGGATCCCACTGACCGTGATCTCCTCTTATTCCAGTGCCCCGGCCCCTGCCTAGTCCTGTTTCTACCTCCCCGCTGCCTCTGCTGTTCAGCCGTCTCCTAGAGGTGTCTAGGTCGCCCTCATTATCGTAGATAATCCTACGCGCCACGAGTGTGGTGGCGGCGCTTTGCTTTTGCTTTTGTTTGCCTGTGGGCGGAAATAAATCATTTGTTCCCTACCGTCTCGCTTCCGGGTTGGTTTCTGCACCTGTGTCCATCTTTGTTCCCTCGTGCCGCTGGGCCGTGAAAATCAATTATTGTAAATGTAAATGTTATCAGGAAATGATCAGACAGGAGAGGGCTTTCAGGAAACACTGTTAAATGTTCAGTTTCTATGCCATATGTTAAAACAAGATCTAGAGTGTGATTAAAGTGGTGGGTGGGTTCTTTTACAGTTCGACAGAAGCCAATTGAGTCTAATAACCGATTAAATGCTATGTTGAGGCTGTCATTCTTAGCATCTACATTAATGTTAAAATCACCCACAATGGGATGGCTGTAGCTCAGGTGGTAGAGCAGGTCAGCTACTAATTGGAAGGTTGGTGGTTCCATTCCAGTCTGCATGCCAAATATCATTGAGCAAGATACTAACCCCATGTTTCTCTCCGATGTATACATCGGAGTATGAATGTGTATGAATGTTAGATAGGGAGCACTTAACAACTTGTAAAAGTGAATGGGTGAATGCAACAAGTTGCTAAAGCTTTGAGTGCTCAGACAGAGTAGAAAACGCGTTATATAAGAACCAGCCATTTACCATACTAGAAAGAGAGAGCAGATTTCTCCTGTTTTGGCTTCCTGTTAAATCTCAGAATTCAAAATCCTGCTCCTCACATACAAGGTCTTAAATAATCAGGCCCCATCTTATCTTAATGACCTTGTAGTACCATATCACCCTATTAGAGCACTTCCTCTCCTCTGCAGGCCTACTTGTTGTTCCTAGAGTATTTAAAAGTAGAATGGGAGGCAGAGCCTTCAGTTTTCAGCCCCTCTTCTGTGGAACCAGCTTCCAGTTTGGATTCGGAGACAGACACTATCTCTACTTTAAGATTAGGCTTAAAACTTTCCTTTTTGCTAAAGCATATAGTTAGGGCTGGACCAGGTGACCCTGAATCCTCCCTTAGTTATGCTGCAATAGACTAGGCTGCCGGGGATTCCCATGATGCATTGAGTTTTTCCTTTCCAGTCACCTTTCTCACTCACTATGTGTTAATAGACCTCTCTGCATTGAATCATATCTGTTATTAACCTCTGTCTCTCTTCCACAGCATGTCTTTTATCCTGTCTTCCTTCTCTCA
>NW_024582634.1:75934-77393 GCF_018398535.1 Haplochromis burtoni
CCCCAACCAATCACAGCAGATGGCCCCGCCCCTCCCTGAGCCTGGTTCTGCTGCAGGTTTCTTCCTGTTAAAAGGGAGTATTTCCTTCCCACTGTCGCCAAAGTGCTTGCTCATAGGGGGTCATATGATTTTCTCTGTATCTACTGTACAATATAAAGCACCTTGACGTGACTTTTGTTGTGATTTGGCACTATATAAATAAAATTGAATTGAATTGTCTCAGCTGGTCACCATTCCCACCCAGGTCACGGTCAATGCAGGAGGTCATAGGTCATCATCATGCATTGATCATATATATACACAAATGTTCCTGAGCATTGCTCAAATATTGTTTCTGTTCCAATTGATTATAGTGACCATAATGTTGTAGGCTTGACCAAGAAAACGAAACCGCTGAAAACTGCACAAAAGATTATTTTTCACAGATAATACAAAAATTTCAAAGCAGACACGTATATTAATGACGTAAAAGAAATTCATTGGACTGACATCTGCCTTGAGCGTTACCCTGATATGGCATTATCTATGTTTATTGAAAACGTTTGCTACCTGGCTGACAAACATGCCCCCTTAAGAAGATGTACTGTTAAAAAGAACTACGCGCCTTGGCTAGATAATGAACTTAAGGCTGCAATGTCAGAAAGGGATATAGCAAAAGTAAAAGCACATAAGTATGTCAGTCCACAAGAGTGGGCAAGATATCGCGAGTTAAGAAAAGCTAAGGACATAGCCAATTATTTTGTGAATTATTACAGCAATAAAATAACAAATTTAAAATCTAATATGAGCAGAGGCGATCCCACCTCATCACAGCGTCTTATACAGGATGTTATCATGAATAATAAGAAATGCCAATTTAAGTTTGAGTGAATGTGGAGATGGTAGAGCGCTTATTGATATCACTTCCTGACGATACATCCTCCGGCTCTGATAGCACAGACAGTAAACTGCTCAAAGTTACAGCCAAGTTTGTGTCCCTTCTTATATGTCACATATGTAATAGATCTTTGGCATGCAGCTCATTTCTATTGCAGTGGAAAGAATCAAAAATAATTCTCACACCTAAAAACAAGGATGACGTTTTTAATGGTGTCAATAGCCATGGATCACAAAGGGGATAGAAGATGCATGTAAAAAGAAAAATAATCTATATAAGAGATTCATAAAACAGAGGACAAAAGATGCTGAAATAAAGTACAAGTTATATAAAAATAGATTAGTAAATATTATGAGAACAAGTAAGAAAGAATATTACCACAAATTATTGGAGCAAAGTAGAAGTAACACACAAGAAACATGGAGGATATTAAACAGTATCAAAAAGGGCTCAAAAAATAAGAATTATCCAGATTATTTAAAAAAAGATAAAGATATTGTGCTTGATAAAACTAAAGACATTGCAAATGAATTTAATGATTTCTTTGTAAATGTTGGCTTTAATTTAGCAAAAGAAATTCCA
>NW_024582634.1:79030-83927 GCF_018398535.1 Haplochromis burtoni
GAGTCAAGAAATAATAACGACCTAAATAAACATATTACTCAGAATGCATACAAAAAGATATTTTGTGAAAAGGGTTGGCGTAATAAGCAAATGCTTCAGCCAATACCTTTTGATTAGCCTTGTCTCATGCTTTCTTTCTTTATGGTAGATTTTTGTTCTGTTTTCACTGTTTGTTTGTTTTTTTTTCACTGTTTTCACTGAGATTTGAATTTGAATGCTAATCAATAAAATCAAAATCAAAATAGCAGACCTATTAGTCTGCTCCCCGTTCTAAGTGAAATTATGGAGAGGATTGTCTATGAACAAATTCAACATTACTTAAGAGAAAATCAGTTACTCGCTCAGTTTCAACATGCTTACAAACCTGGTCATTCCACCAGCTCAGCTCTCATTCATATGACAGATAACTATATAAACCTCTATATGATGGGAACTTGGTCGGGGTGGTATTCTTGGACTTTAGTGCTGCATTTGATAGACAAACTAAAATGTTATGGCTTTTCACCAGCTGCTTTGTGCTGGGTGGAAAGTTATTTGTCTGGAAGAAGGCAAAGGGTTTATTATAATGGTTATTTCTCCGAGGGGTGTGAAATGTACTGTGGTTTACCCCAGGGCAGCTGCCTCGGTCCACTTCTCTATTCAGTTTTCACGAAAGATCTGCCTTAAACTTTTATTTTGCTTAATTATATCATTAATTGTTTATATATTGCAGTTAGAGTATATTTTCAAAGGTTTATTTTCATGTTCATATACATGTCATCCTATTCTGGCAGCAATCATGATGCTAGGTGACGAATGTTATTAGAATGGAGGAAGGAGGATGCTTTGCTGCAGTGAAATAAGAATCTTGCAAAAACACCATAAACATGTCACACATTAGTTTCTCTGCCAGCTTATCTGTCGGCACCAACAAAATTAATAAAAATATATCCCAATTATAATTCCACTCCAGCACTGTGGAGTACAGCGATGTTGGTTCCATTAGACTGAACTGATTAAAAAACATAAGACCAGCTCTGCCAATGGGACACTTAAAGCTGTGGTGGAGAGGAGGGAGATAAACTGGTATCCATCATGGATATAATACTGAGCCACTAAATCTCTTCTAATATCTTCTCATGTGTTGTTTGACTATAAATTTTATGTCTGCATCTTCATCCTTTTCCTCCAAATCCCAACCTCACCTCGAGGTGCTTTATATTATAAGGTAAAGACTCTATAATAATACAGAGAAAACCCCAACAACCAGAAAGTCCCTAATGACAAAGTCCTTGGCAACAGAGGGAAGGAAAACTCCCTTTCAACAGCAGAACCAGGCTCAGGAAGGAGAAGCCATTTGCAAGAGAGGGGAGGGAGACGGGGAGAAACCCCCCCCCCCCCCCCCTGACATTTTAGTGTTCATTTCCTTTCTTTTAAGAAATACAGGAGAACGACTACCTTTTAAAAGATTTGTTTCATCAGCTGAAATTACAAGTTACAGTGCTGGACCTCCATGTGAGCCAACAGTCTGCTTCATAAAAAGGATGACCCTGTAAGCGGGCAATACAGTGTTATACCACAACAACAATAGGTATTATTATGACCATCTTCTCCTGGGAAATGACACGGCGGTCCTGCCGTCCCTGCCTGGATCTTCCCCTGCACTTCACCTCGTCTCACCTCTGCTCTGAAATAGGCAGGGAAAGAAAAAATCCTCGCTCCCTAACCTTGGTCTCTTAATATCAGCTAGCAAGTCAAACCTGTTGTTTCTACTTCTTATCCAATAGGACCTTCTGCTCAGACTCCCTAACTTTAACTAGTTATGATGTGTAAGCATGTTTACGGCTGCAACATGTCAGTCTCAATAATTCGATTCAATCGTAGCACTGAATTTATGCTTTTGACCTTTATTACACAGAGTGCCAACTCTTAATGAGGACAACTGCAAAGTGTATATAACAATAACAGAAAACGGCTTCATTTAATCACTTTATTCCTAACAAGAGAGCCTGAGATTAATAATAACAATAATAATAATTATAATAATAATAATAAGGTTAAATGCAAAGTGGTACCTTCCCATCGTGTCAAATCTGACGATTTACAACTTAAAACACTCATAAATATTGTGTTTTATATCCGATTGCCTCAAGGCCTTATGACATCCTCCACACTATGCACTTGAACATAAAACTGATGATTACCTCTTCATTGAATTTTGAGTGTTTTAATCAATCTTGTTACAGTGTTCTTGCTTTCCTGGTCAATGTTGACCGGGAACACTAAAGCAAGAGGTAGGAGGTGAACACAGGAGGGTTATATTGAGTGAAAACAGATGAGTGAAGAAGAAACATTCAGTGCATGGGAAGCCCCCACCAGCCTACACAGTTTAACTAAAGAATGACTCAGGGTCATCTGATCCAGCCCTAACTATATATTTTTTGTAATTAAAAAGGAAGACAAGAATGAAAGTGGAGTCTTGAAAAAAGAGGGGTTTAAATGTAATCGATTAAGACATTAGGATTCACGGGGGATAATCTGGAAGTGCTGCTAAGCCTGCACCTGGTCAACTTGTCAGAGAACTGTGTCAGAGCCGTCCCCTCTAGGTTGAGTTAAGGAGTTATTAACTTCTTCTCTACATCACACATGTTGACCAGAGGCTGCAAAGTACAGAGACATTCTTTACTTAAGCAGAAGTACAGACTCTGCGTTCAAAAAAGTTGAAGTACTGAAGCAATTTAACTCTGTAATTTAAAGTATTTCATTGAAGGACAATTTTCTATTTGTATGCAAACATAACTAAACATTATAATGATAATATAATATCATTTTAGTTCATGTGTATATAAATGTTATTTATATATATATATACGTAAATTCTAATTTACAAGCAGTAAAAGAGAGTTTAACCAAAAATAACCATTTTGTGTTGCATACATTGTACAGGCTGACTTTGACTCCACACCTAAACAGAAAATTTGTACAGGCAACAGTTAAACTGAGATTCAGCAGTGAAGAGGAACCTAAAGGTCTGGGGTGGTGCTTAAACCTGAAGAAAAGAATCACACCTCAGGAGAAAGTCTAACGTGGGCTGCAGTACAGGCTGTGATCACCTGATCTGCTGGTCTTTGTGGATTTACACAGGCAAAATCAACAATATGTAAGCAGATGACATCTTTATACAACAGTAGACAGTAAGTTCAGTGAATCAATGTCAGCATCACCAGCTTAAATGCAAGTGAATAGGGGGGTCATGTGACATTAATGGCAGACTACACTGTTAGCCTCTGCAGTAATTTCCATAGCTTAGTTCTGCAAAATCAACAGTAAAAAACTCTAAAGGATGTTAGCAGTTTGGTACTGTAATTTGCATGTAATTGCGGGAAAATTCCATGAGAATACATTATTATTACGGTAACTCACCGTACTCATGGAAACAGCTGTAAAATACAGCAAATGTAACAATTGGTGATGTTACTGAGATTATACTATTACGCCATCCGGATTTCTGTTGTTTTCTACTGTAGAGTAATTACTTAAATCCTCATTCAGAGTGTATTACTATAAAATGTGATTCACTGTGAAAGTAGTATAACATATAAACTACAATATACAGCATAATTTTTAACTTAAGGAGTAAGTTGCAGCCACACTAAAATTTTATTCCATGAACTGAATGGAACCTCATATATTAATAAATGTATTTGTTTATTCAAACAATGTGAAACATTATTACAGCCCACTTTGTATCAAACAGCCAGTCTCACTCTTACCAAAAAGAATATTTAAGTATACTTTAAAAACTAGAAAACAAGCAAGTATACCTTTAGTTTACTTTGTATGTATTTTCTTCCTTTTTTTTTTGACCAAATTACATTTAAGCATACTTTAAGTGCAGCTAGAAGTATACAGAAAGGTATAAGTACATTTAGTCTATACTTGTAGTATAGTAGTGCTTGTAATATACTATGTAGTATGTAATTTATTTGAAGTATACCTGAGGTTTACTAAGAAGTACAAAGAAATACCCAGCATGCATTGCAGTGCTTTAACTGTGAAATTAAAACAAGTATGAAACAATGATTGATGTTTTAAAACAAGAATCTGTCAAAAAACCTTGTGTAATGTCTTTTGCCTTTTGAACAGAGTAAGTGGGGTAAATCATTAATTTAAAAAATGAAATTGTTCAAACCGTGAGTGAAAAGGGTCAATAGTTAATAAACCTCAACTGTCAAAACACTTTCTCTCACCTGTTCACAATATGATTCTGGTACTTGAACTATGGGTGCAGTTCTCTGCAAATGAAGCCTTTGATAGTTAGATCTGGTATCTGGGGAATGAAGAGATTTGTTATATGTGAAAAATATGTTTCAATTGCATTTAAATTACTGTTTTTTAATCAGAAGTCACTCAAATATAAACTAAAAAGTAAATTAATAGTATACTTGTAAGGTTAGTATTGTGGTAGTCGAGTACATTTTAATTATACTCTTGTAGACATTATGACATTATGCTAGTACATTTATAGTGAACAAAAAGTACATCTCAAAGTTAATTTCAAGAATACTGTTATGTACTAAAACTGGGGCCAATATAGTCCCAAGAAGCATTATTAGTATACGTACTAGGTAAGGTTGGGAAATATAATTGAAGTATACGTATTTTTTGTATGGCCAGCAACAAAAACTAATGGCTACATTTAGAGTAATGTTTAAACATGACTTCATTTAGCAGGATGTTGCTTTTTTCCTCTTCTTATTCTTTCTTATACAGGACCTTCATTTGTTTTGTATAAGGTGGTACTTTAAGACACCTCTGCCTAACTACGGTGAACTAACCTAATAATATGCTCTGGTCATCATTTTACACAAGTTAAGGTGTCACATCCATGAAACCTACACCACTAACCAGCATCAGT
>NW_024582634.1:99724-103966 GCF_018398535.1 Haplochromis burtoni
CCATCGCCGTTTGGTTTCTGGTGAGTGCTTGTTTTGTGGCAAGACAGGCCATTTCGTGGCAACCTGCCCGTTGCGATCAAAAGGGCGCGCCCGCCAGTAAAGGCAGGAATACTGGTGGGCGGGCTCTCTCAAGATTCTCCTCCACGTTTATTGCTGCCAGCCAAGATAACTAAGCAAACCATGACACACTCTCTGTCAGCTTTAATAGACTCCGGCGCCGAACAAAACTTCATCGACTCAAATCTCGCCAAACGCTTGAACTTGGTCTGTGACTCATTGCCACACCCCCTTCATGTTTCTGCTTTATCGGGGCAGCGCCTACCGGACATCACTCACGTTACAGAGCCAGTTACCCTCACGTTATCTGGAAATCATTCTGAAACAATCAGCCTTTTTGTGTTTCAGGCTCCACACGCACCTTTGGTTCTGGGCCACCCCTGGTTACAACACCACAATCCTCGCATAGATTGGAAGAGGGGGTGCGTGTCTGGGTGGGGGGAGGAGTGTCATATGAACTGTCTTAGATCAGCCCCTCCCCTCGCCTCTACTGTCGAACCGCCCCCAGCTTTGGAACCACCGGACCTCTCCTCTGTGCCGCCAGTTTATCACGACTTGGCCGAGGTGTTTTGCAAAGACAGGGCGAGGTCGTTACCCCCCCACCGGCCATACGACTGCGCCATTGAATTGCTTCCTGGGGCTCCGTTGCCCACGAGCCGCTTGTACAGCATCTCGCAGCCTGAGCGGGTAGCAATGGAGACGTACATCTCAGAATCCTTGGCTGCTGGCATAATACGCCCTTCCTCGCCCCCAGTAGGGGCTGGGTTTTTCTTTGTGGAGAAGAAGGACAAATCGCTACGTCCTTGCATTGATTACCGGGGGCTGAACAAAATTATGGTCAAGAATAAATATCCTCTCCCACTTCTCTCCTCTGCATTCGAACTCCTTCAAGAGGCCACAGTGTTCACCAAACTGGACCTCCGAAATGCATATCACCTGGTCAGACTCCGAGACGGCGATGAGTGGAAAACCGCTTTTAACACACACCTCGGTCATTTCGAGTACCTGGTGATGCCATTCGGGCTAACCAACGCCCCAGCCATCTTCCAAGCGTTGGTTAACGACGTGCTCCGTGATTTTCTGGATCGGTTCGTTTTCGTCTATCTGGACGACATCCTGATTTTCTCTAAGACTGAAACCGAACATGTAACCCATGTAAAACAGGTCCTGCAGCGGCTGCTAGAGAACAGACTTTTTGTAAAGGGGAGAAATGTGAATTCCACGTTCAAACAGTGTCGTTCCTGGGTTACATAATTGACCAGGGTAACCTCAAACCGGATCCGGCCAAGATCAAAGCTGTTGTGGAATGGCCGGAACCAACTGATCGCCGTCAGCTTCAGCAGTTCCTCGGCTTTGCGAACTTTTATCGCCGGTTCATTAGGGACTTCAGTAAAATCGCTCTGCCTTTGACCCGCTTAACCTCTCCTAAGTTCTCTTTTCAGTGGGATCAGGCGGCCCAAAAGGCCTTCGCACAGCTCAAGGACCGATTCACCACCGCACCCATCCTGGCTCAGCCCGACTTGCGACTCCAATTCGTTGTGGAGGTGGATGCCTCCGACTCGGGGGTCGGCGCGGTGCTCTCACAACAGCGAGAGGGTAAGCTACGGCCCTGTGCCTTCTTCTCTCGCCGCCTCTCCCCAGCCGAACGCAACTATGACGTGGGAGACCGGGAGCTCTTGGCTATAAAACTGGCCTTGGAGGAATGGAGGCACTGGTTGGAGGGCACGGCTCAGCCATTCATTGTATGGACGGACCACAAAAACCTGGCTTACCTGCAAACAGCAAAACGTCTCAACGCTCGACAGGCCAGGTGGGCTCTTTTTTTCACCCGTTTCAACTTTTCAATCTCTTACAGACCGGGCTCGCGGAATGTGAAGCCGGACGCCCTATCACAGTTCTCGGTGCCTGAGGAGAGGCAGGACCCTGAGCCTATCCTGCCAGCGACTTGTGCCATTGGTACAATAACATGGGAAATCGAGTCGGCCATTCGTGAGGCTCAACGGGCTGAACCAGACCCTGGAGGAGGACCAGCGGGGCGGCTCTTTGTTCCATTGGCCACTCGGTCTCAGGTACTGCATTGGGCTCACACTGCCTGCTTCACATGTCACCCAGGAGTACACAGAATGATCACCTTCCTTCAGCGCTATTTCTGGTGGCCCACGAGACGTTCGGGAGTACGTCTCTTCCTGTTCAACCTGCGCCTGCAGCAAGCTGGGACATCAACCTCCAGCCGGCTTGCTGCAACCTTTACCTACACCGTCTCGGCCGTGGTCCCATATCGCTGTGGATTTTGTTACCGGCCTCCCACAGTCAGCAGGTAACACCACTATAATGACTATTGTTGACCGCTTTTCGAAAGGCTGCGCATTTTGTTGCACTCCCCAAGCTCCCAACGGCCCTGGAGACGGCTCGGCATCTCACGAATCATGTGCTTCCGCCTCCATGGCATCCCAGAGGACGTGGTCTCGGATCGTGGGCCGCAATTCACCTCTCGTGTATGGAAGGAGTTCTGCTCGGCGCTAGGAGCCAAGGTCAGTCTCTCCTCTGGTTACCACCCACAGAGCAACGGACAAACTGAGCGCACTAACCAGGAGCTGGAGACCGCTCTGCGCTGCATGGTGGCTTCCAACCAAACCATCTGGAGCGACCAACTACCCTGGGTGGAATATGCCCATAATAGCCTGACGTCTTCAGCTACAGGGCGATCTCCGTTTGAGGCCTCCCTGGGGTATCAGCCTCCTCTGTTCCCTGCTCTGGAAGGTGAGCTCTTTGTCCCTTCAGTCCAGTTTCACCTCCGTAGGTGTCGCCGGGTTTGGAGGGCCACCCGGGCAGCCTTGCTGCACACGAAGGGACGCAACAAACGTCTGGCCGACCGGCGCCGCACTCCCGCTCCTGAGTACACCATTGGTCAAAAGGTTTGGTTGTCCACGCGCTTCGTTCCTGTTCATGCCGAATCGAAGAAGCTCACCTCAACCTTCATCAGGCCTTTTGAAATTGCTGCTTTGATAAACCCCGTTTCTGTTTGCCTTAAGTTGCCGCGCAACATGAAGATACACAATGTCTTCCATGTGTCTCAGATTAAGCCGTGTCTCTCCAGTCCATTGTGCCCTCCTTCCAGGCCCCCTCCGCCCGCTCGGGTCATTGGTGGCCTCCCTGCCTACACGATCTCCCGCATCATGGACTCTCGCCGTCGCGGGAGGGGTCTTCAATATCTGGTGGACTGGGAGGGTTATGGCCTTGAGGAACGTTGCTGGGTTACCCGCTCCGCAGTGTTGGATCCCGGGATGGTTGCGGACTTTCATCGCCTTCATCCGGATAAGCCTGGTGGGTCGCCGAGAGGCTCCCGTTAAGGGGGGGGCACTGTCACGGTCCCCGTGTCTCTCTGGTTGGCCCACGCTGGCTACAGGTTTTGTTGTTGTTGTTAGTTTTGGTTTTTTGTCTCTCCTCCTCCTCTCTGCCCGGGTGGAGCTCATTACGGGCTCTCACTCTTGGCCCACGCACCCGTGTGATGGTGTCCACCTGCGGCTGATCTGGCTGATTTCCCCAGCTGCTATTTAAGGCAGTGGCACAGAGCAGCTCACCGCTGGAACGTCGAACCACCTGAGTTCGTGCTCGCGGCATATTCAAAGAAGAATCGCTTACATGTGTTTTATGTTGTGGAACTAACCTTGACCTTCTGTCTGTAGATTCTGGACCGAATCACCGGACCTGTCCAAGTGGGGCAGTGTGTGGAGTGTTGGAGCGAGTGCGGCTGAAGAGGAGTGCGTGTGTGCGGAGGAGCGGTGGCGGTGACTGAGTGGAAGAGGAAGCGTGTGTGTGGATTCCCCCCACCCTTCTCTCCCTGGAGCCCTGGACCCAGCCCCAACTCACTGTACATATATTTTGCACTAAGGTGATCCCTATTGTAAATAAATCTCCTTTTTGTTTCCTTGAAAGAACTGTCTGCGCGTGAGTCCGTTCAGTAGCCATGACAAAAATAACCATACAGTTGATTCATCTCCGGTAATTTAACTGGGCTGACTCTTTGTTAGGTGTGTTTAATGTGCAGAATAATTCCCAATTATGTACAATTATAATATGTTAAAATGGACTTGTGTACATAAGGCCATTAATAATCAGTGTTGGTCAAGTTACTTGAAAAAAGTAATCAGTAACTAATTACCGATTACTTCCCCAAAAAAGTAA
>NW_024582634.1:104434-111124 GCF_018398535.1 Haplochromis burtoni
ATCCATTGTTGATCTGCACACAGCTGTTGTCACTAACGGCGCACTCGCTTACGTCACTGTCATGAGACATTCTCGCAAAATCACGGTTTTAGTAACGCAGTAACGCAGCGTTCCTACGGGAAAGTAACGGTAATCTAATTACAGTTTTTGCAATAGTAATCCCTTACTTTACTCGTTACCTGAAAAAGTAATCAGATTACAAGTAACGCGTTACTGCCCATCTCTGTTAATAATTAACTGTATACTTTGCTTTATGACTATCTAGACAGTGTGAAGAAGTGAAGTATTGAAATTATTTTATGTTGCATAATGACAACATGTTGCCCTATACATTTAAGGACAAAGTTCAATGACCGCCACCAGCTGGATGGTGAGTGCAGAGGGGCGTGTAATTGTTGAGCTGGACAAAGAGAACACCTTTGCTGATGCGATGTCAGTCTTCTTTGGTTCATTCTATGTATTGAACCTTAAATACCAGGAGTCAGCGTGTGCAAGTTTTTGTAAGGATAAACCCTGAAGATGGAACAAAATGTACCTCCAAGGTTGGGACAAGCAGAAATACTGGGACCGCTGTGAAGCGATTAACCCTCATGTCACAACTTTCCTCCAGCGGCTTACTGAATTTGAGTGGAGATCTTCAAATTAGGTAACTTTTTTTGCCATTTTTAGTGAATTTCTTGTATAATTTAAATAACCAAGTGTTGTTGCCTGTGTCTCTGTCACAGTCTGACGAGGGCAGACTGTAGGGGTTGACAAAAGGACCCAAAACGCAGACTCCAAGGAACAGGGAACAGAACTTGAAATGTTAACAAAAAGCAAGCCGTTTAATATGACTGGTAAAAGAGGTACAAACAAAGGGCAAGGCAAACTGAAGCAAAATTAACACACTGGGGCGGCTTGGCTTGTGGCTGGCGGCGATGTGGACGAGACCTATTGGGCAGCTTGGCTGGCGGCGACATGGGCATGGACGAGACCTGTCGGACGGCTTGGCTGGCGGTCGATGGCGGTGTGGGCCTGCACGAAGGCCCTCGGGTGGCTTGGCTGGTGGTCGATGGCGTAGACAAGACCTCTCAGATGGCTTGGCAGGTGGTCGACAGTAGTGTGGATGTGATATTTGAGGACTTCTCCGCCGCAGTCCTGAAGAAACGCCAGGGATTCTAACAGGGAGATGGGTATCCCCTTCGCGATGATGTACCTGACTAGCCCCAGTATCAAGCTGAATGGTCAGGAAAAATCTTTTAGATACCCCAAAGCGGGCTCAGCTTACCTGGATAAAGTGCCTCAAGTGGCGGGGTCACACTCACCCTCAGTGGCCCCAGCGGACTGTTGATCTGCGCTTTAATCCCATACGTGTCATGTGTCGGCTGTATGCTGGTGGGAATGGTGGGCCCAAAGTGCAGACTCACGGCAGGCAAAAACTGCATTCAAAACTCAGCTTTTATTGCTGGATGGCAAAACATAACAAAATCACAAAAACACAAAATAAAATTACACAGGCAGAACACACAGCGTGGGATGATTGTAGATGGCGACACAGACCAATGAAAACACAGGGCTTAAATACACAGAGGGAGCAATCAGGGAATGAGAGAAAGGAGGGAAGCACAGCAAAGACAAATCAGGCCTAACGAGCCAGGGAAAGCAAAACCAGACACATTAACATAAGACATGGACTGTCAAAGTAAAACAGGAAACATAACACAGAGAAGCAGACCAAAACAAACAAAAAACAAGGAGCCAGACTTAAAAAATAGGGAACAAGAGTCCAAAACAGAGTGTCTAGAACAGCACTGAGGCCAAGGAAACAGTTCAAAATTAAACAAACAAAAAGGTCCATGAAAGGCGCAGGGGCAGGGCTCTAGAGTGCGACCAATTTGTGACCAAATGGTGCAGTTTCCCCCTCCAGGGGCAAGGGTACCTAGACCTGGGGCACTGTCATTCTTGCTTGTTACTCTAACTGCGATCCTTGGGCTCCGACGAGGTTATCTGATGAAATACCGTACTTTCCCCATTAAGCCAGTCAAATGTATTCCAAGGGCGTGTGGACACCTATGGGACAGTTCACAAGCGACAAAGAGTGAGATTAAGAGGTAGCAGTTGGGCAAACCATGAGGTCAAACGGTTTTATTGTGCACCATTCTATCTAATTGTGTGTTCCATTCTGACGAATTACTTATGGCTCATTCCAAGGGGGGTTGGCTTGGATTCAGGAAGTGATTAAAAGGTAGCAGTTGGCCGGTCTTCCATCCAATTGCATTTGCCTACACGTCCTGCTTGTTTCTCCTAGCATAGTGTGTGTTTGTTCTTTTAATGCCGTCCATCTATAGAAAGGCTGTCTGCTGTGGTTTTAGCTTGCCAGTTGTAAGCATTGACCTAGAAGAGTTAGAGCCTCCATCTGCTGCTATGTGCAACATGAGCCACGCTTCTAGGAACGGCCAAGAAATTCAATGCTACTTCCTGTCCTCACCTTGTGCAAACAGGGGGGCAAAATAGGTAGCATTTCAGGGAAAGTGGGGGAGGGGGACACTTCTGTGTCAGGATTCTTGTTCAGTAATTACGAGCAGGGACAAACGGCTGGCTTCAAGGGGAAAACAAATGAGAAAACTTTTTGTTAAATCTGGCCTGATATATATTTGCGTTTGCTCACTACCTGTGTGGAGCAGAAATGAGGCCCTTTGCCCTCTGTGTCTGACTCTTATAACAGCATAAGTATCACAGCGCTAGTGTGAATTTTAAAAAGGCAAGATAGAAAGATGGACATCTTTTAATCTGAGATTTTAAGTGTCTTTGGGAGCATGCGGTCCTCCTCCTGATGAAAATGTTTCGTTTTTCCTTCTTGGACAGTGGTTTCGAGTGATCCGACAGGAAGATGGATGAGCTCCAGGATGTACAGCTGACTGAGATCAAGCCGCTGCTGACCAACAAGGTGAGTTGCAGCGAGAACAAGGTGATGACAAGCTGCAGAGGCAACAACATTAATTCGTCTTTGAGTTGCCTAGCCGGAGAATCATCTAGGCTTGGTCTTAGCTATGGTTATCCAGATCTTGCCAGGAAGGGAACTAATCACACTTTTCATGTTTTTATTATGAGTTGTTGACTTTGTAACCATCTAGCACTATGTATATAAATTCGATATCTACGCAATGTTGTTTGTTCCCTCCTAAAATTGTAATTAAGTCACCTTTGTTTCACGACTAGTCACCTCCCTCAGGAAAAGTAGTTTTACATTTTCCTCATACGCTATATTCCTACAGTCATGGCATGCTCCGAACAGTCGCCAGTCTCATTTTTGAGCTAATCCAACAATCTTTCTTCAAAATAGATTTGATATTATTCTCTTATCATGTTGTTCACAATACATTGGTATATACGCGGAAATTGGGGCGGCGGGTCGATGGAGCCGGCCAAAGTTTATTGTGTGGCTTTGTAGACAGACATATTCGAAAGGTCTGATTGCTTGAAGAGAATACCGTAACTTCAAGTTGTTGCTTCACATGCAGTAATTCCTTCCTTAGTGTTTCAGCTTCAGCCGATTACATTTGCAGCTTCTTGTGTTGCCAACTGCATTTTCCTTTTTTCCTCTTCAAAAGCTTCCTGCACCTCCTGTAATTCCTGCATCACATTTCCTGCCTCCTTCTTTGCAGTTTGATATTTATTTTTGGCTTCTTGTGCTGTGCTTTTCTCTTCCTCCAATGCTTTTTGAGCTTCCAACAGTTCTTTCTTCATGTTTTCATTCTCGTTTTCTGCCTGTTGTTTTCCCATTTTCTCTCCTTTAAGTTTGAGACCCACATGCAGTAATTCCTGCAATACTACTTCAGTTTCAAACTTGTGAATTTTTAGCTTCTCCTCTTGATTTTTCTGCCTCTTCTTTTAATTTGACATTTTCAGCCTGTATCATTTGAAGTTCTTCTTGCAGGTTAATCAGCTGTACTGAATTGTGAGGTGAAGCACTCGCCGATCCTCTTCTCGTTCTCCCTCGATTCATTTTGGCCTTTTAAACAAAGGAGCCAACGTTTTGTAGAGGAGTGAAGTGAAGTTTTCGATGTTTTCTTCGTCAACTGTCGTTTGTCCTGCACAGAGATGCTGCTGTAGATGTGTCTCTAGCTGTGTCTGGATACAATGAAACATGCTGGAACTAAGTGCTTGTGTTGCACAGTTCTACTGAACATTCCATTCCATGCATGCTCCGCCCACATGGTCAGGAATGTCAGGTGCTGCATCCCAAATGCTGCTCCCGTTGCCTAGCAATAACAGCTGTTTACTTTTTGGGGTCTGGTTCATTGTTTAATAAAGAAAACATGTCCAAGTACTGGGTGCTGAGGCTCAGCGCATATTCTAGCCTGCTGTGTGGGTGGGCAGCTAGAAATCACTGGTGGGCAACATGAGTGAGGAGAAAACTGGAGCAGCCAAGCAGGGAGCTGCAGGTTGCTGGTTTGAGTCTCTGTTCAGATGCTGGTGTCTCCTCTCTCTGAGATGTCTGCAAACAGTCCCAGATAAAACAATAAGGATAATAAACAAACACGTGACTAAAATAACAATTATGACTCTGATGTGTTTCATGTGTAGCAGGATGGATCTCCTCCATGCCTGCTTCATGCCCTGGGAGACGGGGCTATGGCTCTCTACATCCTCTAGCAGACCATTACATGGGGAAACCTTTTGAATACAAGCGCGCTGATCCACACAGGTGTAAGGTGTCACTGTTCATAGACATAAACTACACCTTTATTGGCTGCTATTTCCAAGCACATTGTGCGCTGTCGGTCCTGCTTGCTACACAACAACATTCAATATTTAGTATTTACTGCTGTTTACACTTAGCTAGATTAACGTGATGGTTGTTTTGTTTGGCGCACTCTTTGGCGCCCCCCCCCCCCCCACCCCCCCCCCACACACACACACACATACACACACACATATCACAATCGACACATCTGCTTACCTGTATCTTTTGCTTGTTTCTCCTCCTTTTCTTTTTTCTAAACTGAGCGACCTGATGGCTTTGAACTTTTCTTGTCCATCTTCCATTGGTTTTAATTTTGCACTCCAGTATGAACACCCATCCCCAACCGAGGATCACCACAACATAACCTAATAGACCTACACCTTAGTTCACAGATTCACTTTGTCTAAGGTGTATTTCTGGGATTTCACACAACCCAGGATTCAAATCATGAATACATAATTTACAACATTATGAATGAAATGTGCTCTATCTTGGAAGCAGCCGCCCTCCCCTTTCGACGGGTTGTGTGTGAGACTTTAAATCATCAAACTGTAAATTATAACATTTTAAATTGTTATTGATCCTTTACCCCGAGTCCTAAAGTGTATATTTATTTTCTTACTCTTCTTATATTTATTGTTTGTTTACTTGCACTGCTGTAACTGGAGCCTCGTCGTCTCGTCTCTATATACTGGACTGTATGTAGCGGAGATGACAATAAAGTTTACTTTGACTTCAGCAGCGAGCAGGCGCACCGAGGGCTCTCGCGCTCACTTTTCGCGTATAGAATTTCGAAAAAACATCTGGTGCAAATTATAAGTCTGTATTATAATGTCTGGTGTTTTCGTGTTTGTTGGTTTGTTTTTATTTTTTATTTTATTTTATAGAAAACCGATCGGTGCCTGTACCATTCCCAATATGAGCTGGCTGACGTCGGGGCAGCATGAGTACAAGCAATTTTTTATTTTTTTTTGCCGATGCCCATGATGCCACCGCGGGCAACCGCCCGTGTCGCCCGTATCAAAAACCGCTACTGGTGATGGTGTTGTGTTTAGTATGTTGCTCTCTTCTTTTTCTCTCAACAGGTGATCCAGGAGATTTTTTTTCTCTTCTTTCTCTTTTTAAGTGCCCTTTCTCACTGTCCCTCTTCCCTTCTGTTTTTCTTTTCCTTCCATCTTTCTTTCTCCCTTTCCTATCCCTCAGTCATGTCTGTCCCGTCTGTAACAACTGAAAATAAAATAAAATAAATAATAACAACAAAGGTCGATCAAATGGACCAATACGGCAAGGCCGTGATGATCCATTTGGCAAAGTAAATCCATTGGGTCTCCTTGTTGGTCTTCAGACAACAATTCTGACGGCTAAAGAACCAAATGGGACAGGCAAAAAAAAGTGAAGTTGACTAAAAGATCTCAGAAAGCAACATCGTGGACATCTAAAGAAACAGCTAAGAAACACTGAACTCTATCAGTCTGGAAAGGGTTACAAAGGCATTTCAAGCGCTTTGGGAATCGAACCACGATGAGGGCCTTAATCCAGAAAATGTGGAAAACCTGAAGGCCTCACTTGTCTCATTTAATGTGCCCTGAAGCTCAAGTGCACCAGGACAATAATGCAAAACACAGCAGCAAGATCATCTCTGAATGGCTCAAAAAACAACATGGAGGTTTTGACCTGGTCAAAGTGCAGACTGCAATCAGATTGAGATGGTTTAGCATGACCTTAAAAACTCAGCCTATGCTGGAAAACCCTCCAAAGTGGCCGAATGAAAACAATTCTGCAAAGAAGAGAGGACCAAATTTCCTCCACAGCGCTGTAACACACTCATCACCAGTTATTGCAAATGCTTGATTGCAGTTCTTGCTAGATGACAAAACCACTTATTAGGTTTAGAAGGAAATGACTTTTTCTACATGAGGTAAAGTTGGAGCTGTTTCCCCAAACTAAATGAAATCATCATTTAA
>NW_024582634.1:135066-137146 GCF_018398535.1 Haplochromis burtoni
AAAACTACAATCTGTATTTACTCTGAACATCTGTGTTAACATTTGGAAACATGTAAGTGTAACAAACATGTTAAAACATAAGAAATCAGGAAGGGGCATGTATAGGAATTTCTTTTACTTATGTATTAATCACATTATTTTATTGTATGATGCCTTGGTGCCACTGGATTTTAACACTCTCATACAGTCTCACACTCATACAGTAAGACAGATGGTGGGGGTGTAGTAAGGAAGTTGGGGGAAGCAGACAACTCCACAGGAAGAGTCTTTTGTGTCTTCGAGGACTCTGGGAGGTAGCAAGGGAGTGTGAAGCTTAAGGTGTGAAACTGCTGTGTACTGCCTTTTGTTCCTGGAGAAGGTATTTAACTGAGAGCCATGCTGGGCTCAGACTCTGCTGACCGTCTGTCCCGCGGTCATGCAGGGACTTCATCAAGCTTGGTTGTCTGTTCTTTGTGTGTTTGATTAAAGAATGTTAGCTACCGCTCACCGCTCGTCTGCAGCTTTATTTGAATGGAAAACTTCCACAACAGGGGCCAACATCAAATTAATCCTGATGGATTAAGAATGAGATGTCACTCAAGTTCATGTGCGTGTGAAGGCATATGTGCAACCTTTGGAAGTAGTGCGTTCGTGTTTGGCCAAACAATGCATGCAGAGTCAGGTGCTGTAGTTTATTCCTGATTGAGTCTCAGCAGGTTAAAAAAAGCATTACACCTCATCAATTTACTAAGTAAATCAAGGGTGTAGATTTGGTTTTGGCATTGGTGGGGACGGATGATTCAACCACTGAACCCTGCCCCGTTTCTTATTTTTCCTTTTTGTCTTTGCTTCTTGATAAAAGGAGAAATATACTTGCCTACATATGCTATTCTACGTGCTTTTAAACCATTTAAAATTACAATTCATAGTTTTATATGTGAATTATATAATGTTAAATTACTATTAAACAAATGACTGACTAAGTATTTTAGGCTTTAGTTTACTTCAGCCATATTTCATATCAATCAGGTATCATACAAAAATAAAAAATAGCTTCAAATACAGTCATGACAATAAAAGAATATGACTTTAAGGACTTAACAACATTACTTCAGTTACACCAACATCTCTGACACATTAGCACTAAGGGAACACTGAATGACCTGGTGGTTTTGTCCATAAAACTACTCATCTAAGATTAACACAAAGTAAAAGATCTCTCAGCAAAATTATGCAACATTTTAGGCACTGTTGCCCCGATCAAATCAGTGAGCTGGGATGTTTTATTCTAAACATGAACTACTGTTACAGCAACAGACATGGACTACATGCCCCACACAACAAACACATGCCCGCTCCTCTCGTTAGCTGAAATGAACTGCTGGCATATTTGTTTTACATCTATAATGTCGAACCTCTCCCGGTGGCCATGGCATCACATTATTCATGGTTACATACAATTTTAGACTGATGTGGACCAAGCCTAGCGCCTGCTTGCCAACCTTGAGACCTCAGAATTAGGGAGACATTCAAAGGGGCTGGGGGGGTATACATGTACATATATATCAAAAAACTTGAATTTTACAGTGTTTATTTATCGGATAAAATAAGTTAAATGTCACCGTTATTATTGTCCGACCGAAACAGGCCGGGGGTGTCCAAATTCAGAGGCTGCGTCCACCTGAGGACCCGGCCTTTGTGGTCTAAGTGGGCCGGGTCCTCCGAAAGCCGGGTAGACCGGAAATGAGCGACTGTGAAATTGGACGGTCTAGCCTTCAGAATTACGTCACCTGCCGTCTGCTCCTTGCTGTCTAAAATATAACCGGACGCTGGCGTAGATGGTCGAATAAACTGCTGTTTTCACACAGCAGTTTATTCAGCTGTGTGAGAACCCGGAGGAATCCTCCCGAGGGATTAATAAAGTTTTATTTAATCTAATTTAATCTAATAACTTTAATCTCAGCCAAAACGATTTACTCACCAACAAATAAAACACAACTAAAGCACTGAAAAAGGCCAAACAATAACATGTTTAAGTTATTTGACGTTTACACAGCTACATTCTCGCCTGAAAATGTGTTAAAAGTTTATTTTGGCGACC
>NW_024582634.1:137216-143207 GCF_018398535.1 Haplochromis burtoni
TGGAAACTGGAATTGGCTGGGCCAGTCTGGGATATGGTTTTCAGTTTTGTTGTCCGGGTGGAAAATCGGGAGAAATTGGGGAGAATGGTCGCCCCGGGAGACTTTCGGGAGGGGCACTGAAGTTCGGGATTCCCCGGAAAAATCGACAGTGTTGGCATGTATGGCCTAGCATAACCTGTAACGTTATTGTGACAGACACATTATATGAGTGAACTTGACTTTAACTGACTTACAGGTTTCTTTGAAAAACAATTTCTTATATCCAGGTTCTTCCTTTTTGCTGCCGTCCTCCTCTCCTCCTCGCAGCGCAGGCTTGCCGCTGCTGAAACTAAACAGAGCTCCCTGAAAGGCTCAGCCAATCACATTGGCCATATTTGTCACATGACGTAGGACTCCAGTAGAGGATGTAATTTAACTCTTTCTGCTCCGCTCACTGAATGAGACGCTGACAGATCTTTTTCTTTTTTCTTTCTATCGGGTTTGTTTATCTTTACTCGAAGAGACCAAATTATTGGTGGGGACAATTCAATAATCGCTGGATATTGGTGGAGACACGTCCCCTCCGTCCATGCCAAATCTACGCCGTTGAAGTAAATATATTTCTAGAGGTGCTAGGCACATGAAATCCTCAGCAGATGTCGATAACAACCCATCCAATTTTCAGATTGATTAAGATCAGGTGATTGGCTGGTCATATGGGCAGCTCTGTTTTCTTTCTCTGAAATCAGTTGAGTTTCCTTAGCTGTGTGTTTGCGATCATGGGTTTTTCTGAAATGCTAACTCTCATTTCATCTTCATCATCCTGATGGATGACAGTGGATTTTTATCAAGAATGTCTCTACATTTTTTCATTGATCTTTCTTTCAGTTAATTGAAGTGTGCCAGTGCCATATGCTGGAATACAGCCCCAAACCATGATGTTCCCACCTCCAAACTTCACTATTGGTATGGTATTTTTGCAGTGATATGCATTGCCTTTTGACCTCCAGACATGGTGGGTGTTATGGCATATGTCCAGATTATTATCCCAGTATTTCACAGACATATCCTAAATTCTTCTGTAACCAATGCCATCAGTATGTTATGGAGGTCTTGCATGAGTTCATGGGGTTTACCCATTATGTGCGGGGGTTTTTGTGTGACACCATAATAAGACACATTTTGATAGGCCATCATTTGAAACTAAACCAGCTAATATTAATCTGGACTAAGTGTCAGGATTGCTTTCTAAATATTGATAGATTTCAGCTGTGGTAATGTCTTTCCAGGTCTTTTTGCACCTCCCTTTTGTTCATGTTTTCAACACTTTTTCCCGGTGTCATTTGTTGTTATTACACATACATTTATATATCTGTGGTTTGATTCCTTTGCATGTGTGGATTTGATGGGTTGTAGCAACATCTGATGAGAATGTCATGTCAGTAACACCTTTAGAAATATATCTACTTAGAAAATTGGTGACATCTTCAATACTTATTTTACCCACTATATGTAACCCCAGCCTGTATGTAAATCAAAGAGCTACTTGCTGTGAGACATTGGTGCTCACTACCACACAACCACACAAGCGGGCTGCCCCATTTCATTCAATTAAAGTGTAAAGAGGAGAAGATGGCGCCGGGTGTCATGGCATGCTGTCTCTCGGTTCTGCAATATTTATGTTTTGTGTTCTTAGTGGTGTCTCTGCTAGTTTTAAAAACCCACTCTTTGTTGGTGTATGAGCGACAAACGCTGCTTAATATCCGTGACTCACTGCTGAAGTTTCCCAGCGTTAACGAGCGATGTGGAAGACTCCCGCCGCCTCTGGCGTCAGTACCGGGGGAACTGCATCGCCGTGATCCCCCCTGGAATCCTTCAAAACGGAAGCGCTGGAGAAGTGGACGAATGCGCGGAACACGCTCTGGGAAGCGTGTTCGGGTTAGAACTCGGATGCGGCAGGTTCTTACCATCGGTGACCCTGGCTGTTTAGGACTTTATTTTGGCCTCAAACAGCGCTGCCTTCTTCCTATTTACCCGACATCATCGGAGCACGCTCACCTGAGGCTGCTTTATTGGTCGCCATGCCGACGGGATATGAGGGGAGGTGGAGCAAATATAAACAACCTACAATGGAACTTTGCCCCACCGATGCCAGCTTCTTCAGCTCCCCCAGGTTGTCTGGGAGGGGAGGCGGGGTAGCCTCTATCATCAAAGACTGTTTTAAATGCAAACAGATACAAAGTCCTGGTGTTTTTACCTCATTTGAGTCCCAACTTCTGACTTTAGGCTGTCCCGTGGTTCTAATTATAGTCATCTATCGTCCACCTAAATATAATGACTTGTTTATTTCGGAATTTTCAGACTTCTTGACATGTTTTATCGCTCACTATGAAAGGATTCTTATAGTGGGGGACTTTAATATTCATCTGTGTTGTGAGGATAAACCCCTGGTCAAAGATTTCTTAAATGTAATTGATTCCTTAAACTTCACACAATTTGTGTCTGGGCCAACACGTAAGGGCCACACCCTAGACCTTGTCTTGGGCTACGGGCTGAATGTATCAATGACTGAAAATTGTGTTTTACCTATTCTAGACCACTCAGCAATTTTATTTGATATTTTAATCCCTAAATCTCCAGCTTCTGAGAGGGGAAGATTGCCCCTCAGATCATCTCGTTATATTAGCCCTGAAGCATTGCTTGGAGTTAAATTACATCTACCTGATGTGTTGGACCCTATTTTTACCCAGGAGTTATGTGTGGACACCTTGACTGCGAATCTTAATAATACACTTCTTGAACTACTGGACTCTGTTGCTCCCGTAAAGAAGTTGAAATGTCAAAAAAGGAACCCTATGCCTTGGTTAAATCAAATCAAATCAAATCACTTTTATTGTCACATCACATGTGCAGGCACACTGGCACAGCACATGCAAGTGAAATTCTTGTGTGCGAGCCCCACAAGCAACAGAGATGTGCAAACACAACAACACAAACGAGCAAAATACAAGAATGGCCAACCTGAAACTAATAAAATTGTAGAAAAGCAGGTCACTGGAGATCTTCCAGACTAGAAGTATTTCTCCAGGCTTGGAAGGACTCATTGTCTTCTCTTCAATCAGCGATGTCGACAGCGAAAGCAAATTATTTCTCAAATCTCATCATGAGTCATAAACATAACTCAAAACTCCTTTTCAACACAGTGTCGCAACTTACAGAGAGTAAGTCAACTCTCTGCTGTTCTAATTTGATAGCTCATGACTTTCTTACGTTTTTCAGAGACAGGGCTGAAACACTTAGAAATCATTACTCCCTCCTAGACTACTCGGCTGCTTTGCCTGTTGGTGCTGATAAACTGTTCCGTGACTTCAAGGTTATTTCTCTGTCTGGATTAACTAAGGTTGTAAAAGCAGCTCGATGTACAACCTGTTCTTTGGATCCTCTACCAGCCTGGGTGTGGTATGGGTGTGGTCTCTGGCCAGCTCCCGGGGCGGCGCAGGGGCGGGGTGAACATGTGTGCTGGGATCTGACAGTGATTGTGTCTCTTTATATGTTGGCAGTGACAGTCGGAGGAGTAGAGCGGACGTGACAGCAGAGAGAGAGCGGGAGTGTCTGTGTCCCAGTAAACAAACCACAGTGTCGAATAAAAGTTCTGCTGTCACCGTATTCGCTCCAGCGTATGTTTCTCGGGTTATAAAGAAACTGTGGTCAGTATTAGGACCCTACATTCTGTTTCTTTTAAATACTTCATTGACGACTGGAGTCTTTCCTGAATGTTTTAAATCAGCTGTGGTAGTGCCGATCTTGAAAAAGCCTGGACTGGATGTTGACATGGTCGCAAACTATAGACCCATCTCACATCTGTCTTTTTTATCTAAAGTCTTTGAAAAAGTGGTTTTTAAGCAGCTCACTGAGCATTTGTCAACAAGCAATCTGTTTGAACCATTTCAGTCTGCTTTTAGACCAAATCACTCCACAGAAACAGCTTTAGTAAAAGTGGTAAATGATCTGCTGGTAAATGCAGACAATGATCGCACTTCAGTTTTATTACTGCTGGATCTAAGTGCTGCGTTTGACACTGTGGATCACTGCATTTTATTGGATAGGCTTGAACATTTTATTGGAATTACAGGAAATGTTTTATCATGGCTGAGATCTTACCTGTTTGGGAGGTCTCAGACTGTTAGTTTTAAAAATGATCTCTCCGAGACCTGTGCAGTGAGGCATGGGGTCCCTCAGGGCTCCATACTGGGACCATTGCTGTTTTCTATGTACCTGCTGCCTCTTGGTGTTCTTTTACGTTCTTTTAATGTAACCTTTCATTGTTACGCTGATGACCTGCAGCTTTATGTTCCTTTAACCATTGAAATTGTGCTGAAGTCTCTAAACTAGAATCTTGTCTATCTGCAATTAAGGGCTGGTTATCAGATAATTTCTTGCTCCTAAATACTGATAAGACAGAGTTGATGGTCATTGGGCCACACAAATTTCAGCACTTGTCCCAAAATTTCATCTTGAAAATTGATGACAGTGCCATAAATTGCAGGAACAAGGTAAAAAACTTGGGTGTGTGGTTCGACATGGTGCTCTCCTTTGAATCTCATGTAAAAGAGATAACAAAGACCGCCTTTTATCATTTGAGGAACATAGCCAGAATCAGACAAGTTTTGTCAAGCGACACTGCAGAGGTTCTTGTCCATGCATTTGTGTCTTCCCGTATTGATTATTGCAATGCTCTTCTTTCTGGCCTACCAAAGAAAAGTTTTAGAGGTCTACAGATGGTGCAAAATGCAGCTGCTCGCATTTTAACAAGAACTGGGAAATTTGAGCACATTACCCTGTTCTGAGATCTCTTCATTGGCTACCTTGTCAGGTTCGAGCAGATTTTAAGGTCCTGCTGCTCACCTACAAGGCTTTAAACGGATTGGCACCTTCATACCTCTCCGACCTTTTACACCTTTATGTTCCATCTCGTGCTCTACGATCTCAGGACTCTGGCCTTCTAAAAGTTCCTAGAGCCAGAAAAAAGACAATTGGAGAGCGTGCTTTTTCTTTTCGTGCCCCGTTTCTGTGGAACAACCTCCCTCAAGATATTAGGCAGGCATGCTCTGTGGAGGTTTTTAAAACTAAGTTGAAGACACATTTGTTCACCTTATGTCTTAATTCTATGGCTTTTAGTTTTTAAATTTTTATTGTTTTTAACTTGTATTGTGTCTCTTACCTGTATTGCTATGTATCGCTTTTATTTTATTTATCCCTTTAGTTGTACAGCACTTTATTTGAAAACGCTTTATAATAAAGTTGTTGTGATTATTATTATTATTATTATTATTATTATTATTATTATTACAAAAATGCTGGTGTAAAGTTAGTGATATTGGTCACATGTATCAGTGTGCCAGGGGTAACTGCTTAGTAAATGCTTGATCTATTTAACATTGGATTTATTAGTACTTTTACACACCTGTGGTGTTTATTCACTGACAAAAATGCACAGAATTTAATGAAGTCGTTTATCTTAAAACTGTGGAATTGTAATTAGAATTTAAAATACAATTACACACACATACATCATTTGAGTGTAAAGGTTTCAATTTCTTTTCAGTTTTATGAAAACCAGATTTCAGGCAAATTCTTCTCTGTAATATTATTTGTGAGGTTTGTTTTCACAAATCTTTGTAGGAAAATTTCCATCTTTACAAAAAAGATAATTAATTTTATTTCCTTTTTTCAATTATGGAAATGTGCTCACATTAATCCCTTCAGTACAGGTAGCTGCAGAGTTAGCAGCTCTAATTACACTGGATCAATATGCCAATATTCCCAATTCTAGGAAGCAGCACTGTTCTTCCTGTTACAGTCTATTCTTTTTATTTTACTGGTGGATGCTTATATTTAACAGTTTCCAATAATCAAGTCAATTGACTATGTGCACGAGAAAATGCTAACTTCCTGGTTTGAGACCGGATGTGGGGTTGTGCATTTCCGGTAGCTTTACTTTGCGGTCAATCG
>NW_024582634.1:143232-157294 GCF_018398535.1 Haplochromis burtoni
AGAGAGTTAAATTAGCTCTCTTAAATGCAAGATCTGTATCAAATAAAACTCATGTTCTTCGGGACTTTTTTGATACTCATATGCTGGACATCTTGCTCCTAACTGAGACATGGCTGCGCGTTGGTGAAGTGGCACCCTTGCTGGAACTTTGCCCCTCCGATGCCAGCTTTTTCTGCTTCCCCAGGTTCTCTAGGAGGGGAGGCAGGGTAGCCTCTATCATCAAAGACTGTTTTAAATGCAAACAGATACAAAGTCCTGGTGTTTTTACCTCATTTGAGTCCCAACTCCAGACTTTAAGCTGTCCTGTGGTTCTAATTATAGTCATCTATCGTCCATCTAAATATAATGACTTGTTTATTTCGGAATTTTCAGACTTCTTGACATGTTTTATCGCTCACTACGAAAGGATTCTTATATTGGGGGACTTTAATATTCATCTATGTTGTGAGGATAAACCCCTGGTCAAAGATTTCTTAAATGTAATTGATTCCTTAAACTTCACACAATTTGTGTCTGGGCCAACACGTAAGGGCCACACCCTAGACCTTGTCTTGGGTTACGGACTGAATGTATCAATGACTGAAAATTGTGTTTTACCTATCTTAGACCACTCAGCAATTTTATTTGATATTTTAATCCCTAAATCTCCAGCTTCTGCGAGGGGAAGATTGCCCCTCAGATCATCTCGTTATATTAGCCCCGAAGCATTGCTTGGAGTTAAATTACATCTACCTGATGTGTTGGACCCTATTTATACCCAGGAGTTATGTGTAGACACCTTGACTGTGAACCTTAATAATACACTTCTTGAACTACTGGACTCTGTTGTTCAGAGTCCAGTAGTTCGAAATGTCAACAAGTCGAAATGTCAACAAAGGAACCCTATGCCTTGGCTAAATGAGGAGCTCCTGAACTTGAGAAGAAATTGTAGAAAAGCAGAGCGTCACTGGAGATCTTCCAGACTAGAAGTATTTCTCCAGGCTTGGAAGGACTCACTGTCTTCTTTTCAATCAGCGATGTCAGCAGCGAAAGCAAATTATTTCTCAAATCTTATCATGAGTCATAAACATAACTCAAAACTCCTTTTCAACACAGTGTCCCAACTTACAGAGAGTAAGTCAACTCTCTGCTGTTCTAATTTGACAGCTCATGACTTTCTTATGTTTTTCAGAGACAGGGCTGAAACACTTAGGAATCAGATTACTCCCTCCTCAAGCTGTTCATTAGACTACTCGGCTGCTTTGCCTGTTGGTGCTGATAAACTATTTTCTGACTTCGAGGTCATTTCCCTGTATGGATTAACTAAGGTTATAAAAGCAGCTCGATGTACAACCTGTTCTTTGGATCCTCTACCAGCCTGGGCTACAAAGGAACTGTGGTCAGCATTAGGACGCTACATTCTGTTTCTTTTAAATACTTCACTGATGACCGGAGTCTTTCCTGAATGTTTTAAATCGGCTGTGGTAGTGCCAATCTTGAAAAAGCCTGGACTGGATGTTGACATGGCTGCAAACTATAGACCCATCTCACATCTGTCTTTTTTTATCTAAAATCTTTGAAAAAGTGGTTTTTAAGCAGCTCACTGAGCATTGTCAAAAAGCAATCTGTTTGAACCATTTCAGTCTGCTTTTAGACCAAATCACTCCACAGAAACAGCTTTAGTCAAAGTGGTAAATGATCTGCTGGTAAATGCAGACAATGATCGCACTTCAGTTTTATTACTGCTGGATCTAAGTGCTGCAGTGGCCACGTGGATCACTGCATTTTATTAGATAGGCTTGAACATTTTATTGGAATTACAGGAAATGTTTTATCATGGCTGAGATCTTACCTGTCTGGGAGGTCTCAGACTGTTAGTTTTAAAAATGATCTCTCCGAGACCTGTGCAGTGAGGCATGGGGTCCCTCAGGGCTCTGTACTTGGCCCATTGCTGTTTTCTCTGTATCTGCTGCCTCTTGGTGTTCTTTTACGTTCTTTTAATGTAACCTTTCATTGTTACGCTGATGACCTGCAGCTTTATGTTCCTTTAACCAATGGAAATTGTGCTGAAGTCTCTAAACTAGAATCTTGTCTATCTGCAATTAAGGGCTGGTTATCGGATAATTTCTTGCTCCTAAATAATGATAAGACAGAGTTGATGGTCATTGGGCCACACAAATTTCAGCACTTGTCCCAAAATTTAATCTTGAGAATTGATGACAGTGTCATAAATTGTAGGGACAAGGTAAAAACCTTGGGCGTGTGGTTTGACGTGGTGCTCTTTCGAGTCTCATGTAAAAGAGATAACAAAGACCGCCTTTTATCATTTGAGGAACATAGCCAGAATCAGACAAGTTTTTTCAAGCGACACTGCAGAGGTTCTTGTCCATGCATTTGTGTCCTCACATATTGATTATTGTAATGCTCTTCTTTCTGGGCTACCAAAGAAAAGTTTTAGAGGTCTACAGATGGTGCAAAATGCAGCTGCTCGCATTTTAACAAGAACTGGGAAATTTGAGCACATTACCCCTGTACTGAGATCTCTGCATTGGCTACCTTGTCAGGTTTGAGCAGATTTTAAGGTCCTGCTGCTCACCTACAAGGCTTTAAACAGATTGGCACCTTCATACCTCTCCGACCTTTTACATCTTTATGTTCCATCCCGTGCTCTCCGATCTCAGGACTCTGGCCTTCTAAAGGTTCCTAGAGCCAGAAAAAAGACAATTGGAGAGCGTGCTTTTTCTTTTCGTGCCCCATTTCTGTGGAACACCCTCCCTCAAGATGTTAGGCAGGCATGCTCCGTGGAGGTTTTTAAAACTAAGCTGAAGACACATTTGTTCACCTTATCTTACAAGTCTTAATTCCATGGCTTTTAGTTTTTAAATTCTTACTGTTTTTAACTTGTATTGTGTCTTTTACGTGTATTGCTATGTATCGCTTTTTATAATTTATTTATTTTTTATCTCTTTAGTTTTAAACAGTTGTACAGCACTTTGTTTGAAAGTGCTTTATAAATAAAGTTATTATTATTATTATTATTATTATTATTATTATTATTATTATTATTATTAATCAGTTCACAAAATGAAAACATAGCAATAATTGTCACTTAAAATTAGAGCAGCTCAATTACATATAATGTAGTAAGGCACAGTTTTAAAAATATTTAATCATGTATATGAGTTTCTTTTGTTTTTGTCTATTTTTTTTCTATGAAGCACATCAAAGACAAATATTCAAGCCAATCACTGGAACACGTTATGAATTGATTTAGTTTATTTTTGTCAAGAAAATATTGAGTCAAATGCAATGCTTTCTGTTTCTGCTCTCACTCAGGACAGTGGTGTTTATCAGTTTCAGTTGTGGCAAGATTTTACTGAACCATAATTGACTGTTTTGTATTGTTGAACTTTTGTTCTCTAATTCATGCTTCTGTGGCTCAGGGCCAGTTGCAGCACTTGCAGGAGTCCCAGTAGATGAGACCAGGCTGGCAATGGTGCAGGTAGGTGTTTCCTTGGAAGCACTGGAAGTAGGTGGTTTTGTCAGCTGGGTTTTCATACAACCCATCAGGACGGCCACGGCAGAAGTCAGCAGCAGGATCCTTAGTTGTGGTAGGGCGTGGTGTAGTGGTAGGTTTTGGACCAAAGCCTGTATCACAGGACAATGAAAAAAGGTTATATGCAGAAAGTGACCAAACTTTTGTTTTTATTCTTTTATTTCTTTCTGCTGAGAGTCCTTAATGACCTTCTTTTATTTGCTGACTCAGGGTGCTCTACGGTCTTAGTTTTATTGGACTTGACATCTGCCTTTGTTACGCTGGACCATAATATCCTCCTAATGAGGCTTGAACATACAGTAGGCATAAGGGATAGTGCCTTTAACTGGTTTAGATCGTATCTATCGGATAGGTCCTACTCCGTCACTGCTTCTTTTCCTCTGTTGCTTCCCTCTACTGTGGTGTGCCCCAGGGATCTGTGTTGGGCCCTATGTTGTTTTCATTGTATGTGCTCTATCTTCTCTATCTTTGAGAAGTATAATATCTCCTTTCACTTTTATGCTGACCATATTCAAATTTACTTTCGACTGTCTGATGACATTTCATCGCCAGTACACTGTCTGCTAGAGTGCTTGAGAGAGGTCCAAGACTGGCTCTCTGATAACTCTTATATTAAATGAGAAGAAAACAGAAACAGTGTAGTTTAATAACCATATTCCCCGGGGCCAATTTGCTGATACTAAAACCCCCACCTTACATTTACGAATTCTCAGTGATTTTATCCACTAGATTACACTGAGATGCTTTATTTCCTGTTTTATCTGTATTGATTGTTTAACTAGCATTTCTCACTTGTTAGTTTATTTGTACCCTGTTATCTGTTATGTTTTAACCTTGTTGTGAAGCACTTTGGTGTTCCTTTGGTTTTACATCTGCTATATAAATAAAGTTGTGTTGTATTCTATTGTATTTTATAAACGCTGAGTTAGCTGAATTACACCACTTACCCATTGAAATCCTGAGGTGGTTGATGAGAGGATAATCTCCAGCTGAGCAGAAAGATCCACTGAAGTCATCCATATCCATAGTCCACACATGAGCACCTCCCAAATTGTGGGCAGTCAGCCACTGGACCTGCAGGACAGCCAACAAAACTGATTATAATAAAAGTGGGCACAATTCAATAGAACAGAACAAATGCAAGAACTTGTCTTATTTGAGGCATATCAAACCTGTTTACCTTGGAAGAATAGCTGCGCTGGTCATCATAGCCCAACCAGGAACTCCCATAGGTGGCATATGGAACCTCTTGCTCAGAGATCCATCCAAGAGTAGCAGTATTAGTGAAGTCACAGATCTGGTAACCCAGAAACAACACAGGCTTTTGGACTGACATTTTCCTTCTTAAGTGGATAAATGGTAGGTGAAGAGGTTCTTGCATAGGGCTTTTCTACTCTACTTGAGCACTCACAGGGATTTATGAAACATGCATTCATACAAGCACCTTTTCCACACCTAAATGCTTTCTATCTAACATTCACACTTTGATGAACACATTGGAGAGCAACATGGGCTTCAATACCTTGCCTAAGGATACTGGACCAGCCAGGGATCAAACCACAGAGCTTCCAATTAATAGATGACCTCCTCTACTTCCTGAGCTACAGCCACCAATCATGGAGTAATAGGTGACTTACAGCACAAACAAACTTGAGCTTTTTATGAATGTGTTATTGTACCTCATAGAAGGCCCAGAAACCTTCAGTGCGAGTGTAGGGTCCAGCACCTGCGGGCCCATTGGCTGGTGCTCCCAGGCCATTTGCCCCACCGCTAAGACGGAAGGTCCTTCCATAAGTAGGGAAACCTAGCAGCAGCTTTTCAGATGGCGCTCCCAGAGAGACCCAGTGGGCTATAGAGGAGTTCTACAAAACAGGGAGACGAACATTGCATAAAGCTTGTGTTAAACTTTTTATGTTACATTTGATTGGATAACCTTTATCTGAAGAAGAAAGCGAGGAACATTGAGCATATTAAATTAATTAAAAGGGTTTCAATATTCTTGTGGTTATTTTTAATTTCTAAAACAGTTTAGTTGAAATTCATATACATGTTCTTTAAATGTTACATTCTAGCAATAATATGATCTAACAGGCTTCATAGCATACAGGACAGTTGCCCCCTGTTATTGGGGGTGGGGGGGCTCTCTCCCTGTTCATTCTTTCATTGTGTTCTTTTCAACAACCTAGAAGACAGATGTAGATGTGATAGTGTGGTTCTTACTATGTTGTAATGAAGTTGTATGCCAGAGTCCACAGCGCTCTCATACAGTGGACTGTTGTGTCCAGTTACTGGATCCCAGTGACCATGGTAGTCATAGGTCATGATGTTGATAAAGTCAAAGTGTCTGTTGGGTTGGAAATTTTTGTTCAATACATTTGTTCATTTGTGAAAGACACAGACCATATGGGACCTTTGTGGTCACACAATACATGTAAAATTGGGCTCTGTGTCATTTGAAATAAGGAACACTAATAATTAATACTAATGAGTTATTTGCTAATGCTAAAGTTCAGTAATGGTGAAATTTTTGGGGGGGATTCCTTACTTTCCTGAAAATATGTACAAATGCTGAAATCAAGCTTACGGTGCAATCTTGGCGACCTCATATGCTCTATCAACAGTCTGAGGAATTGCAGCAGCATTGGCCGATAGCAGCAGCTGAGTTCTCTTGTTTTCTACGGCATCAGCCTCGAATGCTTTTACAAGCTCCTATAGGGGGAAAGGGCAAAAGCAACGCAGAGCCAGTCAGAGAAAATTCTGATTACAACAGTGAAGAATGATTATTCTCAAAGCAATGCACTGTTATGATAAAGGGTTTTTTGGTTTTTGTGAGGAAAAGGTGTCAGTTGTTACATAAATACAGTAATGTATAAGTAAAGTAATGTATATTGTAAACTGTTAGGAAAAAGAATGGTGACAGAGGCAAAATGAAAGAAAACACGGTAGGGTACACTCATCCTTTCATCAACCACAGGGTACAGAATGTAACACAAGAAACAAGATTTCCAGTGCAGTGTTATTTCAAGGTCGAAGACACACAGGACCTTATTTTCATTTAATATTTGTGAGGTTTAACATATGAGACCATGGAGACACTGAATGGATTGATTATTATTGGCTGCTCTGTTTTACAAGAATTATTTCATTTCATCAACAAATTTTTGCAATGCAGTGATCAACAAAAATTCAACAAAAAGCAACTTTTTGAAATTAACCCAACCAAAAGAATCCAGTGGTAGAGAAAACACTCGATATTCAGCATCCATTCATTTTCTCCTGCTTATTCAGTTCAGGGTCCTGCTGCTACAGGGTGAGAGGCAGGTTACACTCTTCGTAGGTCACCAGTTTTTCACAGGGCTAACACAGAGACACCATTCACACTCATACTCACACCTACTGTCACCGCTAACAGCGCTAACCATCATGCCACAATGTAGTCTAGCTTCAACATTGCATTTAAAATTTGAGGCCAGTGTGAGCTGTGTTTACCGTGACCAATAGAGTGAACTTCTCCTTGTCACCTTCTGGGCTACCATTGTGTCCAGGATATTCCCAGTCCAGGTTTATCCCATCGAAGTTATGGGCATGCAGGAAACTGATGGCAGACTTGATAAAGAGTGCACGATTCTCAGAAGTGGAAACCATAGCAATGAATCTGGTGGGATGCAGGGAAATATAAAACATGACATCTCGTCTACATGAAAGTAATAGAGGTAGATATGAGATCTGAGAACTGGTGACGGTGAAACTCACGGGCTCACTCCATTAACAGTTCCTCCAACAGTCAGCAGAGTCTTCAGTGCAGGGTTGCTGTTAGCAGAGAGCAGGAGACACAAAGACATAACCTTAAATAATTAAGGAACACCTTACTTCCAGTCGAATTGCTGTCATCGTTGTGATCCCAATTATTTCTAAATAATTACAAATATTGTGACAGAATTCAAGGTTACTCATCCTTCTTATTTAAATGTTCTTCTAAAAGCTACTCTGCTGAAAGAAGCTGCGATGGAAACACTGAAACGTGGCTTTTGGCTTAAAAGTGGTTGCAGGCTAATATTAAATTGTGGTTAATACTGGTGCATTGCACGACTGAACTCACACATTCTTCAGGCTGTTAAGGCTCCTGTACAGCTCCTCATCATTCTGCTCAACGGGGCTGATCTGGTTGAAGCTGTTAATGGTGGCCAGAGCATAGATGACATGGGTGCACAGGAAGGGATCTATGTTATCTGGTGTGAATTTGCCAGCACTTGGTCTGTACTGGGCCCAGTTGGTCATATGGCACACCAGCTTATTGGCTGAACCTAAGGGCAGATAGAGCAAAGACTCGTTGGGTTTGTTCTGAAACTTTGATCATGGTGGCTTGGTCAATGAACACAGGTACTTACAAATGTGTATAACACACAGAATGCCCAGAGCTGAAAAAAGGAAACAAGAAAACGTGAAAATTGTCGCTTTTGTTACTACTGTTGTTAGATATGATTGTTAACATTTTAGCTGATGTCCGGTGCTGGTAAATTGATGTGTTTTAAATGCCATGCAGCCATCTGCCTTGTTGTTGAGAAACACCATAAATCCTTAAATCTTGGCCTGAGCCGTGATCTCTAGTAAATACACGTAATCTTTATCCAAGATAGAAGGATAGAAAAAAAATACAGAGTAATTAAAATAACAATAATGATGAACTCAGTATTATAATGACGATGCTCTACCGCTCAATAAATTAACAAGGAAAAATTAATGGAAGAATGAATGAACGTTATTTACCTATAAGGAGTTTTGCCATGTTGTGGTCTGGAGACTCCCCTGGTGTCCTTCTGTAGAACTGAGCTTCTGAGTAATTATAAATCAGTGTCATTAGATAGTTTATCCTACACGAGTCACAAAATCAGAGCTTCAACTACAATTGCTCCTTAATTAGTCAGATGAACATTACCTGAGTGAAATTTTACAGATTGTTAAAACAACACAACAAAAAATCTAAAAACTAACTGAATCCTTAATTTGAGGCTTATGTGTAGTTGCTAGTATGTGCACTACAATGTACAAACAATATTCCCAGTTGCAGCAAAATACTAGCTGTGTACAACACAAATCAGAACCCGACTGAACTCATCGATCTCATTACCTTCCTGCAAGGCACACTGGAGCAGACTTCAGAGCTTGATGGAGTTGGACAGATTTATATCTTACTCATTCATGACTAATAGAAAGTATCAAAGTGCAAGTGATAAAGATTCAGGATGGTGGGAGTCTAGGTGACGTGCCTAATAACCCCCCTTCCAGGTAAGACATGGTAAACCCAATCAATAATTTGACTTGGAAATGAGCAATCAGATCAATAGCTGACATTGCAATGATAAGCATAATCAGTACTCTATCTATTAATTAATAACAGCAAATTATCCAGCCATACATTTTCTTCTGGTTAACCACTTCAGGTTTGTCTGGGTGCTGAAACCTTTCCCAGCTGTTAGGTTGAGATAAACTGTAATGATGCAGTGTGTGCAGAATGTTCATTGGCTGTAGATTAAAGTCAGAATGCAAAGCCAAGTATTTAAAAACTCTTATATCCTTATATAATTATATTAATTTAGTACTGGGCACATTTCTAAAAATGTGGGACTGTGTATAAAATGGCTGTAAGTTAATGCAGCACCATTTTAAATCCTTTGAATTAAAGCTGAAAGCTGATTTAATTTAAAACAGAGACCAACAGTGACACAATATACGACCCTGGAAGAATGAACATTTTCAGGGATTTCTATGAAACTTTATATTCACCACAAATAAATCCATCTAAAAATGAAATTAACCAGTTTCTTGAAAAACATAACTCTTCCAAAATGACTAGACAGTCAAGTAATGGCACTGGAGTCCCCACTGATACCAGGTGAACTCCAGGAAGCCCTGATGGGTATGCCCAGTAATAAGGCTCCAGGTCCAGACGGCTTTCCAGCAGAATTCTACAAATAACTCTGGACAATTCTGCCACCAGTATCCCACAGGATGTTGCAGGAATTCATGGAAAATGGCAGACTACCAACAAATATGAACTCTGCAAATATTAGTCTCTTGCTAAAACCAGGGAAAGACCCTGTATCCCTCAAGCTATCGTCCAATATCCCTTATTAATGCAGACCTCAAAATAATCTGCAAAGCTCTCTCAAAGAGACTAGAGGAGATAACCCCCCTCTTAATTCATCCTGACTAAACTGGGTTCATAAAAGGTAGGCACTCATCAACAAATACACGTAGATTACTTAATTTAATAGACTGTTCATGCAGAAAAAACACTGAAAGCAAAAAATTATCTCTAAATGCAGAAAAAGCATTTGACAGCGTTAACTGGAAATTTGGTTTTGGATCCTCTTTCATAAACTGGTTAAAAAGTATTATACAATTTTCCAACAGCTTGTGTCAGAACAAATGACCAGACATCCTTCAGCTTCTGTCTCCTGAGGGCACCAGACAGGGACGCCCACTCTCCCCTTCACTGTTAACAGTGTTTTTGAAACAGTAGCAGCAGCAATTAGACAGAATACAGTGATTAAGGGCATAATATGCAAGGATGTAGAACATAGGACGTGTTGCTTTTCCTCCAGAACTCACAAACCAATCTCTCTGAGGTAATTACATTAATAAACTCTTTTTCAAGAGTTTTCAGATTATTCGATTAACTGGTCAAAATCTACAGTTCTTCCGATTAATTGCTCCTTCCCTAAGTCTTCTTCTACCCCACTGTAACCTGGGAATACTCAATATTTAGGTATTAATTTCTGTCCTAAGCTTGCAGATTTAACTAAATTAAACCACATCCCACTAATAAAGAAAGAAGAAGGTGACCTGGCTAGATGGAAATCTCTACCCACATCACTCATGGGAAGGGTCGCTGCAGTAAAAATGATGGTCTTGCCAAAAATCAATTATTTATTGTCAATGATCCCGAACAAACCGTCACCAGACTGGTTCAGATCTTTGGATTCTCATATTTCTAAATTCCTTTGGAAACATAAACTCAGTGTATCAGAGGACCAAGGATAAAGGAGGATTAGATCTACCTAACTTTCAGCACTACTTCTTAGCCAACAGGCTTCAGTTTATCTCAGGATGGTTCAAACACGCTCTGTTAGATGAACCTTGGCTAGATGTAGTAGAACAGGCACTATGCAATAATCTAGAGATTTCAGACAATTTATCAGCTCAAACATCAAACGACATGAATGCTTTAAAAGCATCAGCATCAGCTCTTCTCTGACAGCATGGTGGGAGTTTCTAAAATTGACGGAGTCTTCATTAATCCCATGCAAACGTACACCTATCTGGAACAACCCTGACATATTACAAAACATTAATATGATTCATTTTCCAGATTGGAGTTGCAAAGGAATTAAATACTTCGAATATATATTGGAAGGAACAGACTTTATTTCGTTTGACAGACTAGTTACACAAAATGGGATCAACAAGAAAAGATTTTTAGAATATCAACAAATTAAATCCATAGTAAAAAAGAAATTTAAACCGGGTCAAGTTGAACTACAAACACCACCAAGTGTGGTTCAATTTCTTACTCTTAAACCCCAAATTATTGTCTAAAATATACAGAACACTTTCTAAAACAGATGAATCAATATCACTTCCTATTGCAAAGTGGGAACCAGATTTATCGATCAGCTTAGACCAAAACCTCTGGTCTCAGATATGCTTAAAAACCTTTCAATTGATTAGAAATCCCAGTCTTCAGTTAATTCAATACAAAATACTACATAGAGTGCACTATACAGGTCATAGGATGTTCAAGATGGGCTTTACGTCTACCAACAACTGCTCACACTGTCAAACCAATTCACCAGACAATTACATCCACGCTCTTTGGTTCTGTCCACCAGTTCAGAAATTCTGGCGTGACATATGTGAAGACTTATCAAAGTGTCTGAAATGCAACATTCCAGCCTTTAGTGTGCTTGCTGGTCAACTTGGATGAGGTCACTGCAGAAATAAACACAGCCCACGTGGTTTTTACGGCCCTATGCATCGCCAAGAAAACGGTCCTCATTAACTGGAAAAATAAAAATAATCTTAATTCTAACCAATATAAAAACCATCTAATAGATCACATTAGTCTTGATACAGCCTCTGGCATCACATTAGATCAATCCTTTTGGGCTCCTTTGAGCGGCTCCATCACCTTGTGAGGTTTGGGGTGTCGTGGTTTTGTCACGCCTTTGCTAGTATCGCTGGTGTGTGTCATAGGCGTGGGCTTGGGGCATCTGGGGAATCCCTAGGGACATTTCAACCGAGGAGCACCAACTGGGGCCCGTGGTCATGTTCTGATGGGGGCTCTGGTAACTCTTGGGCGGTGTTTTCCTGGTGGCTGCATGCAGCAGGGCTGGGGTGGGTTTGCATTGGTGGACATGGGTCACTGGCCCAGTGACCTAGCTGCCCCTGGGTTGTCTGGGGCGGGCGTGGGGTCTTGGGGTTCTGGGAGTGCTCAGTCTCCAGGCTTTGGCTGGGTCCTGGGGGCTCAGGTCCTGGCTGGTGTGTCGCCGGGGTTGTGGGTGGGTGCATGCACTTGGGCCCTGCCCTGGCGTGGGGGGCCTTTGATGCGCCGGCGGAAATGGGGTTATTTTCAACCGGCGGGGAGTTTGTCAGATCCTTGCAGGAGGTCTCTGCTCCACAGGAGTCCACTCTGCAGGTGGGGGAGTGGCAAAGGAGAGGTGGAGAATGAACTCAACCTGGGTGTTGATTGTCTTATATAGTGTGGTAGACAGTGTTGGTCAAGTTAATTGAAAAAAGTAATAAGTAACTAATTACTGATTACTTCCCCAAAAAAGTAATCCCGTTACTTTACTGATTACTTATTTTCAAAAGTAATTAATTACTTAGTTACTTAGTTACTTTTTAAAAACACGATTTACAACCTGAAGAGGGGACCTTTAAACGCATGTGTGTGCGTGATCGTGCAGAGTAAGCATGTAGAAATAGACAGTGTCGCTTGTGGATGGATAGGGAAACAGGTGATCGACGCAGTGATAGAAAAGAGAAGCAAATAAACCAAAGAGCAAGGTGAGCGACAAGAGAGAGAGAGAGGGGAAAAGAAATAAAAACGGAAACATTCCAATTAAAGCATTGGTGGAGAGTGACGGTGACGTTATACTAAATTAGCAAACTGAAATTACATAGTTAAGCAAAAGTTAATACAAGAGAGTGTGAGTGAAGAGGATAGTGTAGCGGATTCTTATCTGGTGTGCGGTCAATACAGCCATGGAGTGTGCCAGGGTCGCGGTAGAGCTGTCCTGTAGAGCCACGGCGATGACAGCCCGGGAGCCTTTCTGGATAAAACTACGTCGGACTGGGAAGAGGACCCTGCGTCGTTCCAGGATCTCTCTGGGGAACTGGTCGTTCACGCTGAAATCCGTTCCTTTCAGCTCTCTGCCGCGACTCTTCACCTGCTCCTTCTGCTTAAGTGGCTGAATTTGGCTACAATAGGACGTGGTCTCCTGTCTTCGGAGCCCCTATGCGATGCACTCTATCGAACCCTATGTTTTTCACCGTGTCCTCCGGCAGCTTCAGGTGGATTTTAATGAAGCTTCTCACGGTCGTTTCCGGGTCCTCTCCGGCAGACTCTGGAATACCAGAAAACACCAGATTATCTCTCATGCTACGGGCTTGTAAATCTATAACGGTCTCTTTTATTTTTTTATTTTCTATGTTTAATTGGGTCACATTTTCGGTTAGAGATTTGACCGAGTCCCGTAGCGTGGCGTTTTCCGCAGCAAGTGTTTCCACCTGCCGCTGGCTGAACTCCAGGGATTCTTTTAGAGATTTAAATTCCCGGTGTAAGATCTCCACCAGGGACAGCCTTGCATCAAAACTGGACAATCGCTTATCGATTGACTCCAGGATGTCGATGATATCTTTGCTGGCAGGCGATGTTGTGCCGGGGGAGTCTGCCGGGCGATATCGCCCGTCTCAACTTTGGCCGGGGAAGACGCGCTCTGGGCCTTCTTCATCACTAAATCTTCGAAGCACCGCTCGATGTATTCTTGGAGAGCGTCTAAACTCTCCCCGTTGTCCTCCAGGGTGTTAGAGATGATAGGACAGATGTTGTTAGTTATATGACAATTGATTAGTATATTTGGTAATACTGAAGCTTGAAAAACACTTTGTTAAACTCTATGCTACCATTTCGCTTTTTTTTTTCCGCCAATCTCCGGCGTCTGACGTCACCTACAACATGGGTCGCTTACCTTTCCCCGTCACTTCCGTCACTTCCCTCCTGGACGTAGCGTTTTCAGCGGCTGAGGGCATCAGCCACTGGCAGGGAGTGTTGCTCTATTTTCACCTGTAAAGCACGAGTGGGGTAGGCGGAGGTTTACCCTGGTGCAGGTGTGCCACAGCGGTCAGTGGAAGAATCCGCGAGTTTCTCTGTGAGTTTCCCACTACGTCGTAGCTACTCGGTGCTTGCTCGGAAGTTTAGGGTTTTTTCGCTGTAAAAGAAGTTTTCTTCCCACGCACAACGGA
>NW_024582634.1:170938-194526 GCF_018398535.1 Haplochromis burtoni
CGCTAATGTTTTTGTCACTTTTTATGGAATCAAACTCAAAGTAAGGTCAGTACTTCCACGCTTTAAACGCTGCACGCTCATACTCTCTCCTACACTCGATATATGATCCACTGTTGATCTGCACACAGCTGTTGTCACTAACGGCGCACTCGCTTATGTCACTGTCATGAGACATTCTCGCAAAAAATCACGGTTTCAGTAACGCAGTAACGCAGCGTTCCTACGGGAAAGTAACTGTAATCTAATTACCGTTTTTGCAATTGTAATCCCTTACTTTACTCGTTACTTGAAAAAAGTAATCGGATTACAGTAACACATTACAAGTAACGCAGAACAACCTCCAGATCAACACTAGCAAAAACAAGGAGCTGGTGGTAGACTTCCACAGGCACAAACATCCTCCACTGCAACCACTGGACATCCAAGGTATGGACATTGAGACTGTGGACAGCTACAGGTACCTTGGTGTTCATCTGAACAATAAACTGGACTGGACTCATAATTCAGACGCCCTCTACAGGAAAGGGCAGAGCAGGCTGTACCTGCTGTGGAGACTCAGGTCGTTTGGAGTGGAGGGCCCACTCCTGAAGACCTTCTATGACTCTGTGGCGGCCTCAGCCATCTTTTACGGTGTGGTCTGCTGGGGCAGCAGCATCTCTGCCGGGGACTGTCAACCCTGTTGGACAACATCTCCCACCCCATGCAGTAGACTCTGACAGCATTGAGCAGCTCCTTCAGTGGGAGACTGCGGCACCCACAGTGTGGGACCGAGAGATTTCACAGGTCTTTCCTCCCCACTGCTGACAGACTCCACAACAAACTGTCAGGGCTCTGTGTGCGGGGAGGTGGAGATGTGGATCCAAGTGCAGGACTCTGAGATGGAAATATAACTGAAAACCACAGCTTTATTGCTGGCACCAACAAAACAGAAACCAAACATGAAAACACTAACTGGAACACACAGGCAGGCTCTGAGGGTACGACGCGACACTGGGTTGAGGACAACACAGGGCTAATATACACAGGGTGGTAATCAGGGAATGGGTAACAGAAGGGAGACACAGCTGGGGGAGATCAGGGCTAACGAGACGGGGGAGCTAAGCTGCACACACTAACATAAGACAAAGACTTTCACAATAAGACAGGAAACAAGAAACCACTAAACAAAGATGCAGACACGACAGAGAGACAGACTAGACACTGAACAGAAACTGCAATACACATGAGAACGCAAAACCGAAGAACTGATCCCTCACCAAGAATAACTGAAACAGATCTATAATGATAATAATAAGAAACTCAAAATGCTGACCCAGAACCGTGACACAAACACACACATCCAAAACACAATGATAACTTTCATCCTGTCTCCCACAACAGTACCAAGTGCAATTTTCCTAATAGAGCAAAGTATTTTATTCTATTTTGTATAGCATGTTATTCTATCTTATCTTAATCTATTGTTTTTTCTTTTTTTCTTCATTTTTACTGCTCTTGTACTTTCTACCATGACCAGATAAAGGTTTATCTTATCTTATAAAGTTAAAAGATTAAAACTAATAAAACAAGTTTTAAGAGAGTCTTTTTTATTTGATTCAATTTCATATGATGGATTAGGCAGAAAAAAATAGAATTGGCCTGAAAGGTCTGTTGCTTTATCACGTATTCAGGTTGTGTATCATGTTTTTAAAAAGTAACCAAGTAATAAAGTAACCAATTAGTTTTGAAAATAAGTAATCAGTAATGTAACGGGATTACTTTCTTGAAGAAGTAATCTGTAATAAGTAACTAATTACTGTTTTCAAGTAACTTGACCAACACTACTCACCAGTTAGTTAAACTTCAGGAATGTCTGAAAGACACACAAATGATGATCTCTAATACCCTGCTTTGTTTGGGACAATACTGAGGTCACTCTACTCTGTAAAAATCTTAGAAACATGGTGTTCATGCTTTTGCTAAAAGTAAATCATCTTTACTCTTAATCAAAGATAAAAATCCAAGTATAAGTTTCATTAATGTGTGTGTGTGTGTGTGTGTGTGTGTGCTTCTGTGCCGTCTGTACCAGAGAATGTGTGCAAACATGGCAAACAGCCCTGTGAGGGTTCCTCAGACATACGAGGGGTGGACATCAGAGGCAGTTAGAACTCCTCACCCAGCAGCTCCATCTGCACTGCCTACTGGTAAAACTCAGCATCAGGAAATGGACTTTGCAAACATAGAGTCAATCCATGCTTCATGTATTGGGGTGCTGGTTTCACAGACTAACAGAAGGTAAACTGTAAGAAATCTTGGAGTCATTTTTGACCAGTATAATTTCTTTAATGAGCATATTAAACAAGGACTGCTTTCTTGCATGTGTGAAATATAACTGTAAAATTAAAACAAAAAAAAAAACCCCAGAGTGATACTACAAATTGACTTGATTTGCACTGGTTGCATTTCTTAACATTTAAGCTGGACTATTGTAATTCATTATTATCAAGTTGTCCTTTCAGTTAATCCAAAATGCTGCAGCAAGAGTCCTGACAGGGACTAGAAAGAGAGCAGATTTCTCCTGTATTGCATCCCTTCATTGGCTCCCTGTTAAATCCAGAATTCAAAATCCTGCTCCTGTCACGGTCCTGAGTCTGACGACTCTTTATGCTTTTGTTTATCCTGAGTATGTATTCTGTTATGATTTGCCATTTATTAGGTTTCTGTTCTGTGCCTGCCCTGGTCCCACTTCTGTCTATGGTGTCACACTGTCTGTGTGTGAATCTGTCTGTTCAGTTCAGTGTCTTGTCTGGTTCTCTGTGTCTGAGTTTCCTGTTTTATTCTGAAGGTCCCCGTCTCATGTGAGTGTGTCCAGTTTCCGTTTCCCCTGTCCCGTCAGCTCTGATTCCTCCCAGCTGTGTTGCCCTCCTGTCTCTCATCCCCTGATTACTGCTGTGTGTATTTAAGCCCTGTGTGTTCTCCTGCTTGTTGTTGGTTCTGTGGCTCTCTGCGCCACACCCCGTTTCATATGTTCTCAGGTTTGTTATTTAGTTTTCGCGGTTTAGGTTTCTTTAGTCATTTGTCATTCCTCACTCCTCACTGCCTGTTCCATCACCCTATTACTTGCAAATAAACGTCACTTGCATCAGTCAACTGCCTGCATTTTGGGTCCTTTTCCCTCCAACACCACACGGCTCGCCTCGACAGCGTGACAGCTCCTCACATACATCTCATCTTATCTTAATGACCTTGTAGTACCATATCACCCTATTAGAGCACTTTGCGCTCGCTCTGCAGGCCTACTTGTTGTTCCTAGAGTATTTAAAAGTAGAATGGGAGGCAGAGCCTTCAGTTTTCAGGCCCCTCTTCTGTGGAACCAGCTTCCAGTTTGGATTCAGCAGACAGACACTGTATTGTAGGTCTACCTTACAATATAAAGCGCTTTGAGGCGACTGTTGTTGTGATTTGGTGCTATATAAATAAAACTGAACTGAAAAAACCTGAATCGAAGTATACAGAACACATGTAGACAGGTTGGTCATAGGTTGGTCCCACCCACTCTCACACACTCTCAAGAGGATAAGGACCTGGTCCAGTGTTCCACAACCAGGACAAAAAAGATCTTGCTCTGACCGGACCTAACATTGGAGACTTAGGTCCAAAATTCAGTGTTCTGCTGACCCGTCCATCCACCTTAAACTTCTTGCAATACGTTCCTCATATTTAAAGACCAGAGATATAGCTTAACAGTCTGTGTGTCACACCCATGTTGCTCTCAGCCTCTTTTCCAAAGCGAAGGCTTCACAGATGGTCAGTAACATGACAGGAAACCTCTTTTACACTGTTTGGTTCTGAAACTTGATTTTGGTGTGTTTCAGTATATGATTCATGTGGACAACCAAAACATTTAGTGACGTTTTTGTTTTATACTTAAACCTAATGACTGTGACGATTCATTTTTTCGTATTTGCTTCATCACCTCACTTAAGTCGAGTGTGGCTAACATACACAAACATTTGAAAAAATCATTTTCTGTCTGTACGTAGATAGCTGTAGCTAGGTGTTATCATTATCTGTGCTCACATGTTGGTCCAGTTATTTTGGGCCAATAAACACCTGTGAAAAATTCATTAGTAGCACCAGTATTATTTACGGCTTGAGTTAAACATCTGACAGAAGTTCACATCTCTTGATTTCAGCTATATCAAGCTTCATGCCACAACTAGGTCTGCGCCAGTGGAAATGCTTTTTGACCCACTTAAGTTCAATAATTTAATTTAATTGTTTGACAGCACTAATATTATTATATATGTATACTTACCTATTAGTATATAGGTTGTTAAAAAGTTGTATTTCACAAGAGAGAACCTGTGCTGACAGACTGAAGAAGACTATTCAAACTCTCTTTGAATTTAAGCATTTAACAACAGTTATGTTGTTTAGATGTCAGTTACAGGCTTAAATATAAAGTTGAAAAAAAGTAATTGCAACCAAGCTATTGATCAAGTAATTGTGATTAATCGACATTTTTTTTATCTATTGACAGCACTACTAATAATATGTTTTGGGGTTAGGGTTAGACCCCAGCCTGATTGTTCGGTAGAATTTCTAATAAAAAAAATCCAATTTTCATCCTGCAGACATTAAACATGTTATTTATATTAAAAAGGGAAATCACGTGATCACTAGTGACTACTGATGATTATACACACACCACATGGGTGAAGTAATCGTCTGACCTCCCTGAAGTGCACCGTGAACAAGTGTCTGTGCTCCCTAAACCCATTTTAAACATTATCCTTTGTGTTGGGGGTGAATTGATTTATACTGTGTACGTTTGCATTTTTGGTCATGGAGAAAATGTTATTGGGAGCACTCCAGGTCATTTTCCCATTTGAGTGTTGGTAGTGCGATAGATACATCAGTGTTGGAAATTACTTTGCATAGTTTGGAGGTTATTCTTCTGGGGTGAGTGATTTTCATTATTTCTTCAGCTAATCTGGAGGGAAGCAGTGGATTAATTGTTTTCTTGGATTGGATTTAATCTTTCCATCAGCTTCCACCTTGGGAGCGCTGTCTCCTTGAGCTGGCCTTTTCTTTTGCAGCAGTCAGTGAAAACAAAGTGTTTTCGCCTTTCGTGTGATTGTGTCGTTTTACATGTTGGTTGCCTTTCAGTCATTTTGATTTTGGGGAACATTTTCTTCAATCCCATCATCATCATCATCATCATCATCATCATCCATGAAGTTCTACGGTGTAATAGCATTTCTGTTAGGACTACAACCTATTCTCCTGGCAATTCTCGCTCCAGCTTCAAGCTCAGTGCTGTGCAATTGCAAGAGCTTTATTTACACTTTTCACATATACAAGTCTGTACCATCTGTAAGCTCTGGTGAGTGCAAACAGCATGTAAATCTCTCGCTCAGCTGGGAGCGCTGTCTCTGTTGTCCTCTGTTTATGCTAGATGAAATCGCTCCCTGGGCCACTCTTGCTTCCCCAGGCTTCAAATGCATCTTTTAACTTGTGCACAAGGATTCAAGAGTCTCTGAGGTAAAGCCAAATTCAGTTGTCTCTCAATGTCAGCTGAAAATAACAGGATGTCAAAAAAATAAATGAATCTGAAATCCTCTGATTGTCGGCACCTGTCTGCACCTCTCGTTCTCCCCTTTGGCTGAATGGGGGGAAAAAAGTTTAAGTGATCTTCTTCTGATAGGTTAAAAAATATATATTAATAGCCTTAAATGCTTTGCAATCTTCTTGGATTGACACAGAGATGGCGATCCACTGCTTCCACAGCTTCCTTAAGTAAGCCAAGAATGTTCGCAGCATAAATACTAACATTCAAGTTCATCTTCCATCAACTGCATCTCAACACTGCATGCAGAAGGTGAGGAGATATTTCTCACCTTAGGCAGTAGACCATATGTTCTGTGCAACCAACCTATATGGAGGCAGAGGAAGGGGGGGTGGGGGGTCATCTCAAGTCATTTTATTCACCAAAAAACCCCAAAACAAAAACAGCATGTATATGCAACCATTTGCTCATAGTTCACTCTTGGGGAAATCTGCTCCAAAGCTGCTCCATCAAACATTGATCTCTAGTTGCGCTGCAATAGCTTATCAGCATTAGGGTGTTTAGGTTTTCATTTCCAAATGATATTAATCTGTGTAAGTTGTAGTAGAAGTGTACTTTCAGATTTCAGCTAAGGGGCTCAGTGACTTATTGGCTGGGCCTGGATGGCGAGGCTCATCCATACCCCAACACTGCTTTAGCAAGGCGGTGCATTCAGCGTGGCTTGCACATATCTGCATGAGTATTTCATATGGAAGTCTATTCAGTCCACCATATTGAGTCTTTTATTTTTTATCCGTTTTTATTCCATAGTTAATTAATCCTCCTTCCTAGCCTTTTGGCAACCACTACGCTTGGTGCCATCAGACACCAGCAAAGAGAAAAGCAAGCTAGTGACTCATACTCACGCTCCCTGTCTGAAGCTTCCCCAGCCTCCTTTCATAGCATCAGTTTCTCTTATACAGCCTTTTGCATTGTACATCTTCTGTCATGCACAGCTATCAGTCATGTATTGATTATTATCCTGTGTAAGGACAGCAGAACTATTTCCATGATTATTCTGAGCAGATTATTAAGAAACCGTGATTTGGCTAAAAGGGGGATTTTATGTCTTTAAGAGATTATTTGGGGATATTACAATAAAATGATGTTAGAAAACTTATCCTACAATGCTACTATATATGGTTGGGATTAGGGGAAAGTGATGGCGATGACTCAGCATTAGACAGTGTGACTGATGTAACACAGGAATATAAAAATCCACCAGTGTGACTTCTCACTTACTGACTTAGGAACAAACTGTATTAACAATGAACAGCATATTAAGCGCTGCATGCATTAGCAATAACATTTGGTACAGATGTAAAATAACAACAGAGCCTCATCCAGTAAAAACTCAGTTTGAAGCATTGCAGTGTTTTACGGGTAGAAAACCAAAACGATGCATTCCTGCCAACAGCTTAGACCAAAGCAGCAGCTACCATTCAAACCAAGTCAAAGGTTCTGAGTATATCAACAACAAAATAATAAAAAAACAGCAGTTTTTAGCACGTGACATGTATGTTTGATCTTAACTCTCGAGCTGTAGATAAAAATGTACATGACAGCGGCCACATGTTTCCTGTAAAGTGTGGTGGAGCAGAATCGTTACATAACAGCTGATAACGGGGTTACAGTGAGGACAGTTTACAACACTGCTGATAACTTTGGTGATCGGTCATCTATCCCTGCTGCTCTGGCCTTTTCATCTCAGCCTATCAGCACAAGAGACACAGAGTAAACCCGAGAAACACAAACAGAAGTATTTTTACATTCCTGTCAAAACGATTCAAAGAAAAAACAAAAAAACATCAACAAAGAATTAAATACAATCAAATTTCAATTCCCTGAAATGAAACAAGACATCAAACAGTATAATAATCATCTAGACACGTGAGACAAGCACAGAGACAGTAGCTGGAAACAACAGTTAGCAGTTCTTTAGAGCCTCGGGTTTATGCTGTGTTCACACTGTGAGCAACAAGAGAAGCACTTTGTGATTCAAACAGGAGACACAGGTGAAAGAGCTGGATTCTGTCTCTAATTTGCCACCTGGCAGGTTTGGCAGAACGCTTGACCATCAGCCTCTCTGGTATTTCATCACACATTCAGTTGGTAAAGTGACAAATGCTCTAACATCACCTGTAGACTCAGTAAGCAACCTGCCCTCAGTGTGAACACGCAGACCTCCACCACGTTGACTCTATTATTACATTTACACCTGAAGTCCTGCCAACTACAGTTTCAAGGACGCATGTGGCGTGTCAGCCACATGTGTCCCAATAAGGCATGGTTTATACTGAGAGCAGTGCACAAACATAATACCTCCTGCAGACATTTTACAAAGATCCTTGTCATTATTAAAAGCGAATCCCCGTGTTTCCCACCCCCGGACCCACACCCACCTATCCATAAAGGAGAGCATTAGTTTCAAGCCACCCATAAGAAAAAGTTCCGACTGGCCGAGATTATAGGCCTGACACCACCGCAGAAATGAGCAGAGCCAAGCCTGAGAGGAGGTGGGCATGGGGACAGGGCAGTGTGGAGGAGGCATCCTTCTGCACCATCATACCAGTCCCTACAACACAGAGAGCACATGGACAGCTCAGCGTACATGTGGCTATAGCTCTGACTTGAAACAGCATTCCTATCACAGCTATGGAAGCCTAGACGACAACAAGAAACGTGCAAAAATAAAAACATCTCCTGGCTTGACCTTCATTTATAACCAGCATGCACTAAACGGCTAACATTTAAAGCCATAAATGTTTATGATCAACATTATAAATATCCTTATCAAACCATATCTCGGAGATAACATGGCCTTGGATAAATGCAGGTTCCAGGGGTCGTTTTTCTTCTGCATAACTATTTATCGATAAGAGCGTACGTGCATGGAATCAAAGTGCTGCAAGCAGGTAAAAAGATGAATAGAGTTTGTATAAAGGCTTTTCACTGGTCCCTGAGAGTGCACAGTAAACATGTTTCTATACACAGTCCCCAAAGTTAACAGGCTTCAAATGAGCTGGACAGCTGACCAATAACCACATTCAGGTGTAGGTGAGCCCTGCTCACTTTTTCACTGTCATCTTGAATATAAGCGAAGGACCCAATCACGAGGCTGGAAAAGCTATGAAAACTTTCCAAATCGACCTCAACCTTAAAAAAAGCAGAGCAGCGTGAAAAGGCCTGAAAGACCACAGAGGACTGAAGTGACAGCTAAAACAAGTCTTTGAGGAGGGGAGTGTATCACTGAGAGGCTCTGGAATCACTGCCTTCACAAATGGAAATACAGGGGCACAAAATCCATGTGGCTGGTTTCCCTCAAGAAGACTAGAGCAGACTCTGTCATAGCTAACAGAGTCTGTACAGTTTAGAAACCTTTAGACTGCGTGGAGACGATGCTGCAGCAGAGGCCTGTGTTGGAAACCACGAAGCAAATCCGGCCTAATGTAACACAGCCAGGGAGCAAAAAGTGTTTTCCTTTCATTATTTGCACAATTTTTTAACTAATGAACTATTAAACCGGAGAAATATATGGTTTGTGCTTCCTGATTTGTCACCTGAATCCCGGGACACGATAATCTCGTGTGCTGGCCCGTCCCCGCCCTCGCCCCATGACCAAATCTCCAACACAATGTAAGCGTTGTCTTTGGGCAGCGGCAGGCTCAATGACGTCTTCGTCTTGTCCAGAAACTTCAAAGCTGCCTGGTCCTCGTGCTTGTACAGAACCTGGAGACAGAACAAAGTCTTTTTACAGTGTTTATCTGTTGATTTGATAAAGTTATCTTTGGGTGATTATAACATGACACAAGCTTATAAACAAGATCTTTGACTTTTTTTTACAGCCAGTTTATTGGTTCACATAATTCCACGATGAGGTGAGCTGTTTCACGATGAACCTTACCGAGCATGAGCGCTGCAGCAGAAAGAAAGCAGTTAATCCAACACACCTGTATGTGCTCAGAAACACAAACATGACAATCCTCGAGTCCCTGAATGCTGGAGGAAAAAGAAGGATTTTCCCCAGGATAACATTTTTATATTCCCAAAGCCAAATCACAGCACTGCTAACTGTCCAGCTGTGAGCTCTGATCGCAGGCTTGCTCTTTTCTTATGATCGACTGTTACAAACTTTCTTTTAAGTCACAAGTACTGTAAACCATGCTACATGCAAGTGGCTTTAAGTTCCGACCGTAAATACAGATTCAAATGTATAAAGCATATTAACCACCTCCTGCCCACAGAGTGACAGAACACGTTGGACCATGACAAATGAACAAAAGCTGCAGTTTAAAATAAGCACAGATCAAATGTTCTTGGGCCACGTTGGAGACATGCTCAGACTAATGGGCTTTCCTGTACTTGGTCAAGCAGCCAGTGTAGACCATCCTGCTGACTGGTATCCCAATCCCACTACAATTCTTTTATTATTGTTAATAAGCATGCAGGTGGGTGACAGGTATCAACGTGTACTCCATATGAATATTAGGAGAACATAACAACGTTCTCAGGGTCACAACCATTTAAGATTTTCCAGGTGAAACTCCAAAATGTGAGAAGCTGATGATGCTTCAGCATGCATGCACAGAGAGTGCTCAGGACTGAATAAGACCAAATAAACTGATCAGAAAGGCTGGCTCTGTGATTGGCTGCACGCTGCAAACACCTGCAAGTGTGACGCTGCTGGTACAGGGTAGTGAAAGTGTGTCACAGCTAATCTTGACCACCATCTGCATCACCGGACAGGCAGCAGCTTACTTCTGTAACAACCTGGCCCAGCTCTTATGCATTAAGACTATGCAACGCGCTTGCCTAGCAAACACTCGGATTATTTCTCCACATGTGGGATCAATAACATAAATCTTATTTAGATCCAGGACTCACTTTGTAGCCCAGTATGGCTGACTCGTTGTGCATGGCTGTCACTTGGTCCCATCTCACCGTGACCCGCGAGCCGTGAGCCTTCCACGACACGCTGCCCGGAGGACGATTGGGAGCTGAGAAGGAAAAAGCACATTTCAAAAGAATCGAGCTCATCCCTTTCAGTAGAAATGATGCATCCTGAGTAACAGCAGCCATTTTCATGTGTATCACTGTGAGGGTATTGACCCTGTATAACAAAGTCACACCAGACAGAGTGGTGATTAGAAGAGCACAGACTGCTGGACACAGCTTTACAGCTGCTCCATGAATGCAGCTTCCAAAGGGAACATTTGTATGTGAAGTGATTAAAGCTTCAGATCTGCTTTAACTTTAGTAAGCAGAGTAAACTCTCCTATAAAAGCACGTGGTTCACTCAGTCAGCAGAAGCAAAGCAGGATGGTTTCCTGTCAGGCATCACTGTGCTGGGGCCTGCTCGCCTCCAGGACAGAAACATTGAATTAATCTGATTTTAATGAGCTGTCATTAAAAATAAGTCCTGAGTCACTTACATGTAATGAATATTGAAGATATAAAATATGACATTTATGATTAAATTACAAGAAATAAATGTGTTCATGACATTCTCATTATCTGAGATGTATTATCATGAAGAGCAAACACCAACGAGCAGCCAGCTGGATATTACACCTGCATAATTTAAACGCAGTCGTATATGGTCTGAAAGGTTCGTGTGTCCTTTGCAGCGGTGTGAGAGCAGACGTCTCTGTGAGTGAGTTGTCTTTGCTTTATGTTACGTGCTCTGTGCTGTCATCTTTCTAACAGAGAGCGCTGCACCCGTACGTGGTTTCCTGGTGGTGACGGCGGTGCGTGGCGAGGGCGGTCCTGTGCCGGCACTGTTGTATGCCAGAACAGCGACGTGGTATCGAGTGCTGGGTCGAAGTCCAGACACCCTGGCTGTCGGCTCCAGGCCCGCCGTCCTCACGCGGTCCGCTGCTGCTTCTCTTTCGTGCTGCCGCCAGTACCGGATCTGTTAACGCACAATGACACATCACTACAGACCTTTCACTCGTCTTTCTTCAGCTTATATATTTATACTCTTTTTAAAGCGTCCTTGGGTTTCTTCAAAGGTATTATTATTATTATTAATGTTGTCTTATAAACTCCATGTGAACAGTACTCAGAGCCTTCACTTTCAGACACACATGCTGTCCACAGCACATGACAAAGTTTGAAATAACACAAGGTTTTACATGATACAAAGCCATCAGACTGCTGTCATTTTCTATTATTTCCTCCACATATATGTTCCTGCTGTTTTTAAGCTCGTAGTTTGATATAAATTGTTTTCTCAGTTGTCCACATATTTGTGATAGTTACAGGCTATGCTGCTTTACAGGGATGAAGTCACTGAGCTCGTCACCTCGTATCCTCTCAGGATGCCATTGGTGCTGAGCTGCTGCACAGGCTCCCAGGAAACCTGGATCTCAAAGGCGGACAGTGCCGTGGCATTGATGCTGGAAGGCCCCACGGTTGGCTCTGTGAGGAGTCAGCCAGAGTGTAAAAGGTTAGCAATGTGCAGTATGTGCACTGTCTCACATAATTATATACTCTTACAGTGTTGTCCACTTTTCTGCTGCAGCTTTGCTGACCATGTTCTTACTGTGCTTGATTAACCAGCCCATATATATCAGGTTTTTCATTATTTGAATCTTATTTACATGGACTACTACCACCAGTCAAGTTGTAAGTGTAAGACTGTGACCCTTTCTAAAACTATGGCTGCCCTCTAGTGGTTACAGAAAAGACTGCAGGTGGAGTTACATTAGAAATCTTCTTGTGATCTTCAGAAACACTGGAAACTGATCCCTGCCCCGTGCTTTCACGGCCTTCCATCGTGCATGGATCTGAAATGTTGTTTGTCTCATGTCTCTAAGTATAAGAATGGTGTATGGAGCTGCAAGTGAAGTAGGAGCTGACTGTACACACCACTGTGTCTTGTCTTAATTAAGTACACAGATGTGTAAACTTGCTAACGACATATAGAACCATCCATCCATCCATCCATTCGCTTCCGCTTATCCTTTTCAGGGTCGCGGGGGGCGCTGGAGCCTATCCCAGACATATAGAACCAATTGAGCTTATATAGATTATGTATTGTAAACGTGCAGGTTGGGAGCTTCAGCTAATGTCCTCATTAAACATTCAGGTGAGACTTCCAGTATCTAGAGTTTATTCAGAAACACTGAGTGTCAGCTCTGCAAACAGAAGCAGGACCGCGGCTGGAACAAGACTGCAGTAATAATGAGAAAGTCTTTGCAGCTGAGTTAAAGAGGCATGGGTGCACTCCCACAGTTTGAGACCTCTTTAGGCTAGACTTCAGTCAGCCATGAACAGCTACAGAGGCTGTTCATGGCGGTGGTTTCAGTTCCAGCTCTGTACACTCATGTTAGCGCGTCTGTGTCTCTGTATTCCTGCTCCACAAACTCAGACATGAGGAGGAGAATGGATGGATGCTTTCTTGATACCAGGTTCTTTCTGTTTCTTGTCCTCTGCGTCTCCTGTGCAAATCAGTCTTGTCTCTGTGTTCTTTTACCTGTCTGAGTAATCACCTGGTGTAGTTCACCTCCCTAACTACTAGGGGTGCAACGATATTCGTATCGATATTGAACCGTTCGATACAGTGCTTTCGGTTCGGTACGCATATGTATCGAACAATACAACATTTGTAATTTATTTTATCAATTTTCCTTCTGACGATGCTGTCTGTGTTGAGCGCTCAGTGAATCTGTGTTCGACTACTCCGCTTAGGCTGCACTGTCGAGCGCAGATCCACTGAGCGCTCCACACAGACAGCATAGTCAGAAGGAAGAGCGCAGGGCAAGCTAGCGAGACAGAAGTTAAGCTCCCCTTACAACATGGACCTCCCCCACCCTCCCCCACTCTCATTCAGATCTGGCGTTTGGAATTATTTTGGTTTTCATGTGATGTATGACCCTGAAGGTAAGCGAGTCATGGACTAAAGTAAAACAGTATGTTGGATGTGCCATGCAATGCTTAATTACATGGGTGGGAACTAGTGTGTTAGCGCAGTTAGCTCGTTAACGTGTTGGCCGTCTAGCCCCATGCACGGAGCGATCGGCGGTAGCTCGTTAACGGAGATTTGCCGTGTTGTGGCGTTAAGGTCATTTCAACGAGATTAACCTGAAAGCACTAGTGGGAACACAACGAATATGACTGCACATTTACGCCGACATCATCCTAGTGCAAAGACAAGTGGAAGCAGACAAAAAAAAGCAAGCATGCTACTAACTTTAGCCGAGTCATTTAGACAGCTGTTAGCACATGATTCTCCTTATGCTGCTGAGAATATAGCCCAGAAGAAGCGGATAGTATAGCTTTTATTTTGGAAAGAGACATTTCTCTGTAATAAACTCTCTTTTCCAAAGATGAGTGATTCCTCAATCAGATACAGGGCTTCGCAATATCGCTAGCCCGACGTCCCGGAGCTAGCGATTTTTTCAGTCGGGCTACCAAAATCTATCTCTTCCCTGCCCGTCGGGCTATTGTAGGAAGGAAATATATGTCAATGCTTTTGCATTCTTTCAGAAATGTAGCTGGGTAATTATGTCATTGGCATCGGTGAGCCACTGTCAATATGTGACATATTGAAATCGCGTTTGAATTTGCGCTTGTTTTTTTGCTTTCACTTTGCAATCGTGCGAACTGTGTATAGAGAGCGACAGCACTGATCTGTGAGTGATGATAATTTGTGCACCAATTCCTCTGACATCGTCTTATTAATCGTTAGCTTACTATGCAAACATGACAAGTGAAATCTCCCGCAGCAAGCTTAAACATGTGAGAGGTTGATCGCGCAGAGAATCGCTGAGCTTATGTGAGTGAGTGTGTAAAAGCATTTCAGTTCTGCTGAGCCAAATAAGACAGGTCAGGGTGAAGAAGTGACAGCCAAAGAAAAGCTTACCACAAAACGGAGAAGTTATGACAAATCAGACTATAAGGCAAAAAGAAAGTGCAGCTTTATGGTTTCATGGACAAAAGAATTTCTGTGGCTGCAATATGATCGAGCTAAATAACCAGGGCTGCACATAAGTGGTCCGCAGGTGCGCATTCGCTGTCAAAATAAAAAACCGCACAAGGGTTAGGGTTAAATTTAAAAACTGTACTTTTGAGTTAAAATATATATTTATAATTTTAATAAATGACAAATTAAAAAGGCATGAACATTTTTTTGTATCGAAAAAATATCGAACCGTGACACCAAAGTATCGAACCGAACCGAACCATGAATTTTGTGTATCGTTGCACCCCTACTAACTACCTCGTGTGTGTTTTAAGTCCAACATGCCAAGATGCTGCTGCTGGTAAACTGGACGTTCACTTCAGAGTGCTCTGGTAGAGTAGAAACCAGTACATTCAGCTTTTAATACCAACCTGCTGTTGACTGAATGTCACACAGTATCTGAGCAGTGTTCAAACCTCATATCTACAGCTGGGATGTGGTGGGATGGTGGACTGGTTCCATGATAGAAGCAGATTACACTGGAAACAGGAACCGCAGCACGCTTCTCATGTGGTCCCACAAACGTGTTTAGTAAGAAACAGTTTCTTGGTTCATTCATGTCATTTAAACAGAACGCTGTGCAGGTGAGCTCAGAGTCACTGAGTCAGTTCAACGTTTACAGTGAACCACAGTCTTCGTGTGCACAAACACATCCACCACAAACTACTTCTGTACAAAGCAGTGATGCAATCAGAGCAGCCATGTAAAGTAGCAGTTCGGACGGACACTGGGACATCTGCCACAATGATCACACCGTGGTGGAAGTAGCTGAACGTCAGCGGTACTCACCTTCCTCTGCGGAGTGAACCACAGCCACCTGGCTAAACGGGCCTTCTCCTTTGCGGTTATAAGCTTTGATCTTCACTTCAAAGGGAGTGTATGCTGCCAGACTGCTGTTGTAGTAAACATGTCGAGAGGACTCTACACGTGGAACTCGCACCTCTGTCCATGATGATGTGTCCTTCTTTCTGAACCCCAAGATGTACCCGAAGCCGTCACCGTTCTGGTATTCTCTGGCCATGGGCTGGAGACAAAATCAGACCTTCTCACACACCAAGTCTGAACCCAGCTGTCCCAGTAACACCATCATGATCACAGTGATATCACAGTATCTCCAGTACTGATCATGGTTAACTGCTCGTGTTTCTGTCTTTCTGTCTAATTGAATCTCTGTAAGTGTCTTATACTGTTTCCTACTTGTAATCGGAATACCACCGTTTTGGGTCTGGCCCAAGAGTGGACGATTAACACCCCGGTCTCATTAACACTGCCTCTAAAATCACAGTATCTGTTTGTACTGGAATACCCGACAATAACCTGGCCCATAACACTAGAATGAAACAGTAACAACTAACCTGATACTAGATTAAAATTTATGAATGAAACTAAAAGAAAATGACTATTTGTTAACGAATGAATGAAAAACTTTGAAAACATGTGAACCTAAATTCAGCTCTGTTTGGAAAATAGAGAAAACCCATTTGGCCTTTCCACTCACCGTCCATGTAACAATGAGCTCATCACGGTCTCCTCCTCCACCTCCCAGTCCACTCGGGGCCACAGTGGGAGCTGAGGGCCAACAGGACAAAGAGACAAGATGAACCACGAGTGTGGATCAATGTACCGTAGTATAAGTGCCTTTGAAAACTGGAAAGTACTGCTTTCAAGAGACAGTGACACACCAAATCTTTTTTAGTATTTATATACTCTCAGAAAAAATAGAGTACAGCATCAAATCAATGAAACTTCCTGCTCAGGAGAGTGGGTTGTTAATCAGTTTCATATGCGTCAGTGTTAATGAAATGAATGGTGCTGTACACGGGCGTATATACTGCCTGTGACACTGTTTAACGTGAGCGGTTTGATGGTCCGGGGAGGAGGATGCACAGACCTCTATAGTGCAACGGCTCAATCCTTGGACCTGCTGTCAGACCCTACGCTGGCTCCTCCTGGTGCATGAGGATGTGAGAGCTTGCAGGCACTTCCTGGATGATGAAGGAATTGATCCAATGAACTTGCCTCCAAGCTCACCACACCTCAATCCAACACAACATCTTTTGCACATGTTTCTGTACCTAAGAGTTTCCAGCCTGAGCTCAGCGATGGTCCAGACCTGGGAGCAGATGATCAGGACACCATCAGGCATTTGGAATATGTCCGGATTAGCATACACACAGCACATGGAAGCCATATAAACTACTATCATTTTGAGTTAGATGGCATTTTGGCTTTCCACGTCATTTTTTCAATTCCAGGTTGTCTTTGAATTTAGCTCTCTGTCTTGGGTTGGGGGGGGGCGGGTGTCTCTGGCTCCGCTGCAGTGGAGGGGTGGTGCAGCAGGCTCGAGGGCAGTGCCAGGGTGGCTGGCAGGGCAGCTGCTGCCACTCAGTAATCAGATTCTCCCTTTTTTCAGTGACGTTGGGGCTGGAGTGGACCGCAGAGTGTGGAGTGGAGACTGAAACGCTGACTGCCCCGACGTCGGAGTGACGGAAAGGAAAAGTACGTGGGGTGCGTTCATTTCACACAAATGATGTAACACCAGATCTCAGTCCGACAGAGGTCCTCTGGGATGTGACAGGAGCTGACAAATCAACTGCAAGATGCTACGATATCAGTACGGGCCAAAGGAACCATGGTGAACCTGTGCCAGAAAGAACTAAGGCAGCTCCGAACCAGCTGGTTCTGATGTAAACATCTGGTTCATGAACAGCTGTCCAAACTACCTCAAATGTGCAACTTACCTGCTTGCAGTGTCCGAACGATGTGGGAAGGCATGCTAGGCTCTCCACTGCCCAAGATGTTGCTGGCAATAACCTGGAATTCATAATCCGTCCAGGGAATCAATCCTGTCACACGAGCTGACTCTGCGTTTCCTTCAATGTTCACTGGATCTGGTGCACAGTGACACGTTTATTTCAATCAAAAACACTGATAGGAAAGTTTTACTGACCAACACTGTGCTAATGTATGAACACAGACACACCCAGTTCACTTTAATAACAACCCAACCCGATGAGTGTGTGAGTATACTGATACTAATGCTGTACAGGTTTCATGTATGCGCTTCCATCAGAAACGTGTTAAAGAAGTCTGACATGCAGACGGACAGCAACATGTTTGAATCGCCACCATCTTCACTCGTCCTGTACGTCTACACGTCCGTCTGAGTTTCATCGTCAGCATTATTCCCTGTTTCACAGTGTGAGTCTGCCCTCAGCTCTGCTGCAGGTTTCCTCGCTGTTGTCACGGAGGGCTTGCTAACAGGGGCTCATCTGTTTGTTGGGGTTTTTCTCTGGGTCTTTACCTTCAGATATAAAGTGTCTGTATGTGACTGTACGAATGTGATTCAGGGCTGTATACATTTAATTCCAACAGTTTTTAGTTCCAGTAAAAACTGTCCTGACAAACATCTCAGTGTGTTATCTACAAGACCTGATAAATGACAAATACAGAAGAGAAAACAGAGTTATTTATAACAATGTTGGAGAGGCTGGAGTGTGTGCTACTGACTGACTGAGTCTCTGAGCAGGGATGTGATGAAAAAGCTGAGAACACCAACATCAGCCTGACATCTCAGAACAATCGATAAAAACTCCGTGAGAATGAAATCCTTTTGCTGCATTCTTGTTATCATTGTATTGTTGGTTGTGTTATTACTGTGGTTTTGTTATTACTAGAAGCACAACAAGAATACTCCTTTTGTTCAGGTGTATGGTTAAAGACACACACACCTGTCCTCATCTTCCTCCACTCAGACGACAGAGGAGAGCGGCCCATGATGACGTATTTGCCGATAGGACTGTGGTTATCGTAACCACGGCTCCACCTGAGTTCCACTGATGTCTCAGCCACGTTCTTCACCAACAAACCTCCAGGAGGTCCTGGGGGTCCTGTTCAAACCAGAGACAAGTTTAAACATATGACACAATCTCCACATCGACAGAGTAAAGCAGTAAAGGTTGGTTTACCATAACTCACGTCACAAAATGTCAGATGTCTGCCTACTGCTACGTAGATGCCAAATCCTTACTTTAACACCAGGAGGCGCTATGCTAACTCCAGACTTATTACAGCTGTATAGGTTGAGCTACTCCCCAGTAAAACCTGTGATCCCTTTTCTCCTTTGCAAATCCACCTCCTATTATCTTCTTGCTTTAGTGTGACTGCCCATCTTATCATTGTTCTGTGATTATTCTTGTCCAGCAGCTTTCCAAACCTTTGAGTTGCCTTTAATAAACACAGGCGGCTTTAGTGCATAGAATAAAGTGCTGTCTTTGAAAAACATGAGTGTGACAACTACAGTTTCATCTTTTTTAAAAACTACTATGTGAGTTTAATTACATTTGCTTTCATTAAAACAGAAAGCTATCATATGAGTCTCTTTGCCCTGAAGCTGTCTTCCCATGCAGTGTTAGCTTAAACACAAACATCACACGAGTCCATAGACGGGACCCTCACAGGTAATGCTTGGCAGTGTTCTGAGTGTGATCTAAAACTCATGCTCACAAGCATTATAATCTATGTTCAGTTCAATTCATCTTTATTTATACAAATCACAACAGTCACCTCAAAGGGTTTTATATAGCAAAACCAAAACAGGCCTTATTATGTAAATGCAGAGTAGTGAGAATATGACATCAGAGGACAGCTGTTTTACCTCGAACCACCAGCTTAGCTGAGGCTGCGGCGCTGTCCACCACGGTCTGAGCTGTGCACACGTACGTCCCCGCCTGGCTCAGCTGAGCCCTCACAATCAACAGGTCACCAGTGTTTTCCTTCTGAAAGGACACACACACACACACACACACACACACACACACACACACACACACACACACACACACACACACACACACACACAGAACACACACACACAGACACACACACACACACACACACACACACACAGAGACACACACACACACACACAGACACACACACACACACACACACACACACACACACACACACACAGACAGACACACACACACAGACACACACACGACACACACACACACACACACACACAACACACACACAGACACACACACACACACACACACACACACAGAGACACACACACACACACACACACACACACACACACACACACACACACACACACACACACACAGACACACACACACACACACACACACACACAGACATACACACACACACACACACACACACAGACACACACAGACACACACACAGACAAACACACAGACACACACACACAGCACACACACACACACACGCAGACACACACACAGACACACACACACACACACACGACACACGACACACACACACAGACACACACACAGACACACACACACACACACACACAAACACAGACACACACATACACACAGACAACACACACACACAGACACACACACACAACACAGACAGACACACACACACACACACACACAACACACACTGACACACACACAGACACTCACAGACACACACACAGACACACACACACGCACACACACACGACACACACACACAGACACACACAGACAAACACACAGACACACACACACACACACACACACACACACACACACACACACACACACGCAGAGAAAGAAAACAAATGACATGAGTCTAAGTGGATTTCGGTCATTCTGAGTATATTTGGGGAATCGGATTCTTGAAGAAAACTGGTTCCCAGTACTCCAATTCCCACTTGTCAGTTCTTGCTCTCACTCTGATCAGCTGATTTCATTTCGGGTGTCAGAGGAGAAAAACAGTGACGCAGTCCAGAGCGTGGACATGGACATTTATTTTTATTGTGCAAAGACGAGATAAAAAACGTGTAAAAGCATCCAGGGCCGAAACAACTGCATATGCTGATAACACAACTTCAGTTCTTTGCAAGCATCTGCACAGACCAAGAACCAGAGTGAAAGCTGAGGGAAAGCGACTGGATAAGTGATATCGGTACTGGAGGTTTAATACAAAGAACATGTTTATTATGAGGAAAAGATGCTATTTCTTCAGTGCTCAGGTCATGTGCATTCAAAAGCTTCAATGAAACTGGAACTTAAACATGCTAAAGAACAGCTAGGTATGCAGCCTATCCTTAGCCCTGACAATAGTTAGCCAAGACACTGCAGCCAGTTTTAAGCTAGTTCAGGGGTCACGACCTTTAAGACCCAAAGAGCCGTTTGGAGCCGGTTTCCACGCAAAAGAAAACTCTGGGAGCCGCAAATACTTTCTGACATCTAAAATGAAGATAACACTGTATATACTGTTTTTTACCTTTATGCTTTGTGTGAACAACTAAGGTGTGCTGCTTATGACATCCATGAAGTGCTACAGAGAAAATTACATTTTATTTATGTAACTAACACATTTTGAACTCTTACAAAAGGAAAGCTGAACTAAAATGATCCAGCAAACAAAAACTGTTGTGAGCCGCCCTTATATCGCCTTTGGGCTTTTGGAGCCTTGACCTGACTTTTAAAAAATAATTGGAAAAAAGATATATATATAAAAAAAAGATATAAACAATGAAAAATAGATATTTGCAGAATTCTGCCTAAATATGTAGTTTACCTGGTTAATGTGTGTGGCGGGGTGTGGTCTGCAGCGCCGCTGCAGGGGAGGCGACACACCTGAGCGGCACCCGCAATCACGCCTCGCCGCCTTAACGTCTGTGCTGTTGTGTTGGTGTGTGTCGGGCTGTGAGCTGCAAAGCTACAGCCGGCTGTGTGCGCACAGCAACCGTGTGTGAAAAGTGGTCAATAAAGAGATGCTGAAAAGCGTGTTCATGCAAACATCGTCGGGTCTGCCGTGATATGTTTACAATGGCACTTCTGCTCCTGAACCTCTGCGCACAGCGCCTGCAAGTCGGGGCTGTACGAAGTCACTTTATCTTTACAGGACTGTAAGCTGTCGTCTGTGAGGCGTGAGCGGTGTTTGTTTTAACACAGTTCACGGTGGAGCTGCTGACATGATGTGGATCCGAAGATCCATAATTTACCTACCTGGGGCTGAAAGTCTCGATAAATGCACGGCGTTTCGGCGGGTACACGGGCTTCTGCCAGTGTGACGCTTATTTTGAGCGATAATAATAGAATATAATTTTATTTTTATATTTTAATATCACAATAATCTTTCAATTTAGAACTACAAGTTATAAAAGAACATAAATAAAATACACTTCAGGTAAATACTTCTAATTTATTTTCCCAAACCACGTGGAGCCGCAGTGTAAGGACTAAAGAGCCGCGGCTCCGGAGCTACAGGTTGCCGACCCCTGAGCTAGACCTTTATAGCAACATCTTATTACATCAACTTTCATGAAACAGTTAAATATAAGGAGCAGGGACGTGAAATAGACATTAATCTCATTTAAAAGCATATACCTGTGAATTATGCCACCGTTATATTCATTAATGAAGTAACTAGATCGCCTATAGCAGTTCAGTCCACCTAAAATCAACTCTGACTTTTTAACTGCTTTTTCTAACTTTCTCGCTGAAACCCTACTCTTATCTCCAAATATACTACTGCTTTTAACATGGAGAACACATCAAATTCAGCCACAAGAGATTTTATATGCTGTCTGGACAATTTTGGCTTACACCAATATATGAACGTTCCCAAACACTCCAAAGGACACATTTTGGATCTTGTTTGCTGCATTGGTGTCACCCCTAAGAACTGTGCTGTTTTGGCCTCTTTCAGACCATAAATTAGTTTTATTCAGTGTTAGTCTCCCACTATACAAAAATAAACAAAACCACTCAATTACTTTTAGAAATATTAGGGGCATTGATCTATCAGCTCTTTCCCATGGCATTAATAACTTACCTACCATTGATGCCTCAGCTTCCATAGACGACCTGCTATCTCACTATAACAATGACCTTATCAACCTCTTAGATACCTTGGCTTCCCAAAAAACTCGAACTGTTTCTTTCTGTCGCTCTACACCATGGTACTCAACCTCGCCAACTTAAAGCTACTGGACGCCGCCTGGAACGTCTCTCCAGGAAAACAGGACTTACTATTCACAAGGACATGTATCTCAGTCATATACAACACTATAAAGAAGCTATTTGTAAGCTAAATCTGCTTACTACACCTCTGTTATTGAATCCGCTGAAGGAAACACTCGCACTTTGTTTTCTACATTACACAATACTGTTAAACCCCCAGATACCTTTGCCATACATACACACTCTGCCAGTCTGCAACAAATTTATGGACTTGTTTTACACCAAGACTGAGAATCTTCATCAACACTTGCCCTCGTCCTGTGATATGGTCAAATGTATCTGCATTTTGTCCTTCTCAGCTGTCATCCTCTCTGTCCAATTTTGAAATTCCCACAATAACTCAGCCATCTTCCATAATTACAAACTTAAAGTCGTCATCGTGTAAACTTGATCCGCTGCCGACAATTCTGGTCAAACTCTCATTCCCGTCTCTTGCCCCACTGATTGCTAATATCGTACACTCCTCTCTTATATCTGGTTCTGTTCCTTCTTCTCTTAAAACTGCAATAATAACTCCCATACTGAAAAAGAACGGTTCAGATCCCTCCAATCTAAATAATTTCAGGCCAATTTCAAATCTTGCAAATTAGCAAAAATTCTTGAAAAGATACTGGCTGCACAGGTTCATCGTCATCTCACTGGAAATAACTTGTACGAACAGTTTCAGTCCGGCTTCCGGTTTCTGTACTGTGTTCATGTCACAGTACAGAAACATCTCTAGTAAAAATCACCAATGATCTTCTGCTTGCAGCTGACTCTGGACTCATCTCCATCTTCATTCTCAACCTTACAGCAGCTTTTGACACTATCTCCCACCGCATCCTTCTTCACAGATTAGCATCTATTGGCATCAATGGTACAGCACTCGCCTGGTTTACCTCTTATCTCTCTGGCTGCTCACAGTTTGTTCAGTTACTCCCTCACAGATCAGCATCTACTCCAGTTAATTCCGGTGAACCCCAAGGCTCTGTCCTGGGTCCTTTACTTTTTATCATCTATCTCCTACCCC